>NC_034196.2:43013710-43161210 GCF_002021735.2 Oncorhynchus kisutch | reverse complement strand
CTCTCTGACGGAGCTCCAGAGTTCCTCTGTGGGAATGGGAGCACCTTCCAGAAGGACAACCATCTCTGCAGCACTCCACCAATCAGGCCTTTATGGTAGAGTGGCCAGACGGAAAACACTCAGTAAAAAGCACGGCAGCCCGCTTGGAGTTTGCCAAATGGCAATAAAGTACTCTGACCATGAGAAACAAGATTGTCTGGTCTGATGAAATAAAGATTGAACTCTTTGGCCTGAATGCCAAGCGTCATATCTGGAGGAAACCTGTCACCATCCCTACGGTGAAGGATGGTGGTGGCAGCAGCATCATGCTGTGGGGGTGTTTTTCAGCAGCAGAGACTGGGAGGATGGATGCACAAGTTTCTGAATGTCCTTGAGTGGCCCAGCCAGAGCCCGGACTTGAATCCGCTCGAACATCTCTGCAGCGACGCTCCCCATCCAACCTGACAGAACTTAAGAGGTGTGCCAATGTAACAGTATAGCTTCTGTCCCTCTCCTCGCCCCTACCTGGGCTTGAACCAGGGACCCTCTCTGTACACATCGACAACAGACACCCTTGAAGCATCGTTACCCATCGCGCCACAAAAGCCGCGGCGGGGAACAACTACTTCAGATCTCAGAGCAAAGTGACGTCACCGATTGAAACGCTATTAGCGCGCACCACCGATAACTAGCTAGCCATTTCACATCGGTTACACCAAGCTTTCAGCGTCACACCCAAGAAGACTGTAATCGCTGCCAAAGGTGTTTCAACAAAGTACAGAGTAAAAATAAATAAAAAACCTGTTTTTGCTTTGTGACTATGAGGTATGGTGTGTAGATTGATGAGGATTTTATATTTTATTTTATTCATTTTAGAATAAGGCTGTACCGTAACAAAAGGTGGAAAAAGTCAAAGGGTCGGAAAACTTTCTGAATGCCACTGTATATATTATATTTGATATATAATGCCACTGTATATATTATATTTGATATATAATGCCACTGTATATATTATATTTGATATATAATGCCACTGTATATATTATATTTGATATATAATGCCACTGTATATATTATATTTGATATATAATGCCACTGTATATATTATATTTGATATATAATGCCACTGTATATATTATATTTGATATATAATGCCACTGTATATATTATATTTGATATATAATGCCACTGTATATATTATATTTGATATATGCACCTGTATATATTACATATAATGCCACTGTACGTGCTGTTTAATATGACATGTAGCCTATTGGGAGTGTGTACGTGCTGTTTAATATGACATGTAGCCTATTGGGAGTGTGTATATGCTGCGAAATGATGTTCGCTTCTTACAATCACCTTTCCATTATTATTCAAATACTTTTGAATCAAATCCATATGGTTTGGCTTCTATAAATATAAACCAATTGGTAGATCCAGGTAGTAACAAAAAATAAGAAATGGCTGTTGGTTAAATTGCGGATTTTAATGAATGGAACGAATTTGGAGCTGCAGTTTTTCCCCCCTGTGATCCTGTAGGCACTGAGCGGTTTGTGGCAGAGCAGCAGGAAAGAACATGGAACGCCGGAGCTCCGTGAGCGATGAGAAGGGATTTCCAACCGCTCAACTTCGCTCGCATGCTCTGCTACGGAGAGACAGACAGCGGTGATGTGGAGCTCAGTGGTGAGGAGACAGAGAGAGGGAGGAAGCAAGCAGAAAGAGGTTTGTACAGTGGTTCCCAAACATGGGGTCAGGGGTACCCTAAATTGACCTGTACTATACTTTTCAAATAAGTTAGGAACTTAAAAAAATATGTTTCAATATGAACACCTACACAGGACCCATCTTCCCTATAGGCCGACATTAAAATACAACCACTGTATGTTTCTATATGAACATCTCCACAGGACCCATTTTCCCCATAGGCCGACATTAAAATACAACCACTGTATGTTTCTATATGAACACCTCCACAGGACCTATCTTCCCTATAGGCCGACATTAAAATACAACCACTGTATGTTTCTATATGAACACCTACACAGGACCCATCTTCCCTATAGGCCGACATTAAAATACAACCACTGTATGTTTCTATATGAACATCTCCACAGGACCTATCTTCCCTATAGGCCGACATTAAAATACAACCACTGTATGTTTCTATATGAACACCTACACAGGACCCATCTTCCCTATAGGCCGACATTAAAATACAACCACTGTATGTTTCTATATGAACATCTCCACAGGACCTATCTTCCCTATAGGCCAACATTAAAATACAACCACTGTATGTTACATTAAAATACAACCACTGTATGTTTCTATATGAACATCTCCACAGGACCTATCTTCCCTATAGGCCGACATTAAAATACAACCACTGTATGTTTCTATATGAACACCTCCACAGGACCTATCTTCCCTATAGGCCGACATTAAAATACAACCACTGTATGTTTCTATATGAACACCTACACAGGACCCATCTTCCCTATAGGCCGACATTAAAATACAACCACTGTATGTTTCTATATGAACATCTCCACAGGACCTATCTTCCCTATAGGCCGACATTAAAATACAACCACTGTATGTTTCTATATGAACACCTACACAGGACCCATCTTCCCTATAGGCCGACATTAAAATACAACCACTGTATGTTTCTATATGAACATCTCCACAGGACCTATCTTCCCTATAGGCCGACATTAAAATACAACCACTGTATGTTTCTATATGAACATCTCCACAGGACCTATCTTCCCTATAGGCCGACATTAAAATACAACCACTGTATGTTTCTATATGAACATCTCCACAGGACCTATCTTCCCTATAGGCCAACATTAAAATACAACCACTATGTTTCTATATGAACACCTCCACAGGACCTATCTTCCCTATAGGCCAACATTAAAATACAACCACTGTATGTTTCTATATGAACATCTCCACAGGACCTATCTTCCCTATAGGCCGACATTAAAATACAACCACTGTATGTTTCTATATGAACATCTCCACAGGACCTATCTTCCCTATAGGCCGACATTAAAATACAACCACTGTATGTTTCTATATGAACATCTCCACAGGACCTATCTTCCCTATAGGCCGACATTAAAATACAACCACTGTATGTTTCTATATGAACATCTCCACAGGACCCATCTTCCCTATAGGCCGACATTAAAATACAACCACTGTATGTTTCTATATGAACACCTACACAGGACCCATCTTCCCTATAGGCCAACATTAAAATACAACCACTGTATGTTTCTATATGAACACCTCCACAGGACCCATCTTCCCTATAGGCCGACATTAAAACGCAAACAATACAGTTCTAAAAGTGTCCTACATTTTTGTTTTGCTATCGATGCTTCATGTCAGTATGAATCATTTCTCACATTTCCCCCATTTCAGGTGTGTAACATTACAATTGTACAGCTAATAGATGGACTGTGTTTTTTGTAGACCGACTGAGGTGAATGAACCTACAGCATCCTTACGGACTGCACTAAAACTCAAACCCTAGTCACGGCCCTGTAGCCACTCTTGATCCAATTTAGGTGCTTATCAGTGCCCTAATCTGCCATTTTCAACCCGCATACCAGTGTAAAGGGTTAAAAATCAAGTAGCTACGATACCTCTGATCCAACCACGGCTGTGCTGAAACTGGAACAAAGAAAAACAAAAATCAGATTAATATTGTTTTAAGATGAAGTGAGCAGGAATTGTCTTGGTTAAGTGAATTTAAAATAAGTATGAGTGTTGAGTGACTTCTGACTAGAAGAAAATGTTGGATACCTTTCTGGCGGCGGTCCAGCCGGAGTTTCAGAGGCATCACTTGTGTTGTCCCTCTTAATATCTGGACTAGTTGGTGAAAGGGAGGCATCTCCTTTCCCTTGGGCAGACTGCTCAACCTCCATAGGCTCCACGTGTCGGTCAACACTGGCACCTTTGATTTCTGTCTGTTCATTAAAGTAAAACATGTAATAAACATGAACACTTAACTGTCCCTCAAAATGAAACAAAATGGCCAAATTCATCCCTCAATACCTATGAAAAATTGTATTGGGTCCTTTAGTTTAAATTGTTCAAACACAAAATCCTCTTAAAAAAAAAAAAAAGTAACTACGATACCTCAGATCCAACTATTGTGTTGTCCTTTGGTTCCATCTTAAAATCTGGACTTGTTGGTGAAAAGGAGGCATCTCCTTTCCCATCGGCAGACTGCTCAATCTCCATAGGCTCCACTTCCGGTGGGTCAACACTGGAACCTATGGTCTCGGTCTGTTCAGTGAAGTAAATTCAAAAAACAACGTAACACTCAAATACCTCAACAAGAAACCAAAACGGCCACAGATGGCCCTCACTATATAACTGAAAATGACATATTTATACTTGATCAAACAAAATCCTCTTAAAATCAAAACAGCTACGATACCTTTTGAGAACCAAAACAGACATCCTTAACAGCAGCAGTAGTTTGCGCATTGTCCTGGTCTTTTAGGTCGGGTGGCCTATTCTGGTTCACCATCTGGTCTTCAGCATTCTTGTCCAAGGTTGCCATATTTTTCTTTCTTTTCGTTTTTTTAGTATTAGCCTTTTGACCAGCGACCTTTGTTCCTTTCTCTGAAACGGACTGATGAGAGGAGCTGGAGAACTTGTCCCCTGAGTCTGGTATAACGGCAGTAGTGCCATTTGCAGCTGACTTGAATGTCTGTTTCGTAGGTGATTGAAGAAGATTACTCTGCCCAGTGTGCTTGTCACTTTGCTTCACTGTCAACTGTGTCTCTGACAAGGTTTGTGGATTTATGTTGTCAGACATGTTTAAAGATGATCTGACTGCACAGGCTAATTCATCAGTTAATCAAGCAGGGTAGACACGTGATGAAGTTGCTGAGCGGTTTCATCCTGTTTACGAGGGTTCATCAGAACAAAGATGCAGACTTCTTTCCCATGTTTCTTCTTTTGGTCCTCTGGCTCTTTTTTTAAATCTGATAGAGCAAAAGAAAATAAGAGAACACAACATGTAAAGTTATGAATATAACTACTGTTCCCTGAAGGAAAGGAAATAGGTACAACGCACTATGGGGGGGTGGGGGGAGTCGCACCCTTGCTAGTTGTCTGAAGAACGTTTAAATCACGCCTGACAAGGACAAAGAAACAGCGCCTCACAAAATCAAGGGGTGCAGCCTCATTCCCTCAAGGACACTCCTCTCTCCACCATACTGAACACTACTAACCTCCTCAAGGACACTCCTCTCTCCACCATACTGAACACTACTAACCTCCTCAAGGACACTCCTCTCTCCACCATACTGAACACTACTAACCTACTCAAGGACACTCCTCTCTCCACCATACTGAACACTACTAACCTACTCAAGGACACTCCTCTCTCCACCGTACTGAACACTACTAACCTACTCAAGGACACTCCTCTCTCCACCGTACTGAACACTACTAACCTACTCAAGGACACTCCTCTCTCCACCGTACTGAACACTACTAACCTACTCAAGGACACTCCTCTCTCCACCGTACTGAACACTACTAACCTACTCAAGGACACTCCTCTCTCCACCGTACTGAACACTACTAACCTACTCAAGGACACTCCTCTCTCCACCGTACTGAACACTACTAACCTACTCAAGGACAATCCTCTCTCCACCGTACTGAACACTACTAACCTACTCAAGGACACTCCTCTCTCCACCGTACTGAACACTACTAACCTACTCAAGGACACTCCTCTCTCCACCGTACTGAACACTACTAACCTACTCAAGGACACTCCTCTCTCCACCGTACTGAACACTACTAACCTCCTCAAGGACACTCCTCTCTCCACCATACTGAACACTACTAACCTCCTCAAGGACACTCCTCTCTCCACCATACTGAACACTACTAACCTACTCAAGGACACTCCTCTCTCCACCATACTGAACACTACTAACCTACTCAAGGACACTCCTCTCTCCACCATACTGAACACTACTAACCTACTCAAGGACACTCCTCTCTCCACCATACTGAACACTACTAACCTACTCAAGGACACTCCTCTCTCCACCGTACTGAACACTACTAACCTACTCAAGGACACTCCTCTCTCCACCGTACTGAACACTACTAACCTACTCAAGGACACTCCTCTCTCCACCGTACTGAACACTACTAACCTACTCAAGGACACTCCTCTCTCCACCATACTGAACACTACTAACCTACTCAAGGACACTCCTCTCTCCACCATACTGAACACTACTAACCTACTCAAGGACACTCCTCTCTCTACCATACTGAACACTACTAACCTACTCAAGGACACTCCTCTCTCCACCATACTGAACACTACTAACCTACTCAAGGACACTCCTCTCTCCACCATACTGAACACTACTAACCTACTCAAGGACACTCCTCTCTCCACCATACTGAACACTACTAACCTACTCAAGGACACTCCTCTCTCCACCGTACTGAACACTACTAACCTACTCAAGGACACTCCTCTCTCCACCGTACTGAACACTACTAACCTACTCAAGGACACTCCTCTCTCCACCGTACTGAACACTACTAACCTACTCAAGGACACTCCTCTCTCCACCGTACTGAACACTACTAACCTACTCAAGGACACTCCTCTCTCCACCGTACTGAACACTACTAACCTACTCAAGGACACTCCTCTCTCCACCGTACTGAACACTACTAACCTACTCAAGGACACTCCTCTCTCCACCGTACTGAACACTACTAACCTACTCAAGGACACTCCTCTCTCCACCGTACTGAACACTACTAACCTACTCAAGGACACTCCTCTCTCCACCGTACTGAACACTACTAACCTCCTCAAGGACACTCCTCTCTCCACCATACTGAACACTACTAACCTCCTCAAGGACACTCCTCTCTCCACCATACTGAACACTACTAACCTCCTCAAGGACACTCCTCTCTCCACCATACTGAACACTACTAACCTCCTCAAGGACACTCCTCTCTCCACCATACTGAACACTACTAACCTCCTCAAGGACACTCCTCTCTCCACCATACTGAACACTACTAACCTCCTCAAGGACACTCCTCTCTCCACCATACTGAACACTACTAACCTACTCAAGGACACTCCTCTCTCCACCATACTGAGCACTACTAACCTACTCAAGGACACTCCTCTCTCCACCATACTGAACACTACTAACCTACTCAAGGACACTCCTCTCTCCACCATACTGAACACTACTAACCTACTCAAGGACACTCCTCTCTCCACCATACTGAACACTACTAACCTACTCAAGGACACTCCTCTCTCCACCATACTGAACACTACTAACCTACTCAAGGACACTCCTCTCTCCACCATACTGAGCACTACTAACCTACTCAAGGACACTCCTCTCTCCACCATACTGAGCACTACTAACCTACTCAAGGACACTCCTCTCTCCACCATACTGAGCACTACTAACCTACTCAAGGACACTCCTCTCTCCACCATACTGAGCACTACTAACCTACTCAAGGACACCCCTCTCTCCACCATACTGAACACTACTAACCTACTCAAGGACACTCCTCTCTCCATCATACTGAACACTACTAACCTACTCAAGGACACTCCTCTCTCCACCATACTGAACACTACTAACCTCCTCAAGGACACTCCTCTCTCCACCATACTGAACACTACTAACCTACCCCAAACCATTAAAATAATAATAATAAATCCTCCCCAATTTCCTGATATGCAATTGGTAGTTACAGTCTTCTCCCATTGCTGCAACTCCCGTACGGATTCAGGAGAAGCGAAGGCGAGAGCCATGCGTCCCCCAAGACACGATGCTGCCAAGCACTGCTTCTTGACACACTTCTCGCTTAACCCGGGAAGCCAGTCGCACCAATGTGTCAGAGGAAACACCGTACAGGTGGCGACCGAAGTCATCTTGCAGGCGGCCGGCCCAGGAAATCCCAAACGCTCCCCTAACCCGGACGACACTGGGCCAGTTGTGAACCGCCTCATGGGTCTCCCGATCACAGCCGGCTGTGACACAGTATGGGATCAATCCCGG
Organism: Oncorhynchus kisutch; assembly: GCF_002021735.2. NCBI lineage: Eukaryota > Metazoa > Chordata > Actinopteri > Salmoniformes > Salmonidae > Oncorhynchus > Oncorhynchus kisutch. Next base: position 43,153,114 of record NC_034196.2, on the reverse strand, counting down.
GTATGTAGTGACGCCTCAAGCACTGATGCTGTGCCTAGACCGCTGCGCCACTCGGGAGGCCCATCCGAACCAGGTTTTAATACACAAATTCTACTCTATGGTCTTTGACTATTACTTAAACCGTTTTAATGCCCCTTTTCTTCTCTTCCCATTGACTTTTCTTACCTCACACAAATTCCCCGCCCACTTCACTCCTCCCCTAAAAAAAGGCGACCAATCCAAACAAGAGGAAATGGATAGAACAGAGCAGATGCTCCTCCTACCAATACCAAGTTCTTCTACTTTGTTTTACCTCATTCCCTTCCTTCAGGGAACATTAGTTATATTCATAACTTTAAGTCCCCTTTCAGTCAGTTGACTTAGTACAACACAGCTACAATCACCCCCACAAGCTGACACCAGCGAATAGCAATTGAGAACGGCCCACAGCAGTCACTCTAATCCGCATAAAATGTGGTGACCTGCACGCTGTCTAGTGACGCTCTACTGTCCCTGCAGTAAGAACACTTCAAGCCACAGAGAGAACAGTGACATCCAAGCGATAAAACCTCAAACGTCTGGGCCGATGCCCAACTGGCTGCCACACAGCCATCACTAACCCTCAATCCCGTAAAAGACACCCACGACGGTGTGTACCACTAGGTAACCCCTGCCGCTCGCTGTTACATGCCAAGAAGATAGCCGCCATAATCCTGTGGAAGAGAGTTTGCTTGTAAAGCGCTCTACCACAGGTTGGACTAGGAAAACAGACAAAAATCTGGTCACACTAGTGCCTCCTGCACAACAGAGGGGCCAAAATGGGAATAGATGGAAGGCTAAAAGACCTGTAGGACTTCAGCACACAGTCTGCATTAGGACGCAATGTCACCTAGACTCGCCAGGGGTGAACTGAGTACAGAAGAGTGCACGGCTCTTGCATGGGGAAACCCAATGTGCTTAGCCGAAGCTAAAACCAGGGGCAGTAGAGCAAAAAAGTCCTGCCCATGGGAGCCCCGTGCCGAAGCAGAGGGTCTCACCACAGAGACAGGGCCTGTAGGTAAGACGGTGAAACCTGAAGCACTCCGTTTAGGTGGTTAGATGCGTCGTGTCCAGGCACCTGGCTAGAACCCAACGCAGGAGAGGGGGAAAAAAACGTTACCATGGGGATTATCATACCCAACAGACCCAGCCAAAAAAAACGCTGTAACCTGGCTGGAAACAGGACAGATGGCTTTTAAATACAGACATCCTCTGTAGAAACAGTTTATAATTTAAATTGTGCGTGAAATAAGAGCACAGGTGTATTCAACACCTCTCGTTTCCCTAGGCGCCGCTACCGCCAATCAATCGCCTACGGAGACCATAATAACCCGCCGAACTAGACACCTTATAGGGACTAGTGTTAGTGCACGTCACGTCCAGAATCGGCGACGACCACCCAGCAAAGAGACATTTGTTTCGGGAGGGGTGTCCCCTTTATGGACAGAGAGTGAGTTGCCCTTTTGAAAATGTTTATTTACCTCCACCACTCTTAACACAACGTGTCTGAATATGGAGGTGAACTAATTGTATTACTTTAATACTGGGGGGAAAAAAACAAGACCGCTTGAACCCTGTGGAACTAGGGGTAAAAGAGGGGCTACAGTCAATGGTGATGCACTGTTTTCACAGTAAACTTTTGTGGAGGGCAGAACAGGTGTCTCGACCCTGTGTCAACACCCCCTGAGCTAGGTTACCCGAGCTAGGTGCCAGGTGGCCCCAAAATCATGCTTGTTCCAAGTAGACTGGGGCTGCATCTGCGGCGTAGGTCGGACAGGCACAGACCTGTGTGCCTCTTAGTCTCTTGGGGCTCCACAAGATGAACTGCAGACGGACGCAAAGGACCTACCGAAAGGATAACTTGCAACGCCTCGTCTTACTTTTTCTTAGCTTCGAAACGTAACTGCAGCGACTAGAATGCCGCCCCAAATAACCCACCAGGAGAGATCGGCTCATCCAGGTAGAGTTGCTGGTCCTCCTCCGACATCGCAGAGAGAATGTTAGCTAGAGATGGCGCTGGGCCACTACTGTAGCGATCATGCTATTCCTGAGTGTGCGCACGGTGATAGACTTGTAGCATGGTGACCGAGCTCAGCGACCGGGGAGCTTGTCCCTCAGCACAGTACAATCTGTCCAGTTTGAGAAGTGACACTGCCCAGAAGGGAAAGTGGAGTTAGCATTAGCCCCACTCCCATTGGTCAACGAGGGCAGGTGGCTAGCCATCTTTTCCTTCACCGGGGGTGCATGCACAAGCTTCCTTCATTCCCTCCACATCCAGGAATAACCAAGCTGAATGAGGCTTGTCACGGCTTGCCTTTAGCTCGTCGTCAATGTCTGGGAAGAGCCAGCGGTGCCTGACTAAGGTAGGCACAGGAATATCCCACAGAACCTGGTCGCCCTCTGTTGCGGGAGGGGATCGGGCCACATGACCGGCCGCTCTGTGACACTGTCCAATGAAGAACACGTTATCCCCCTGGGTGTCCCCTGCAACCTCCATAGCTGGGGGGCTTTTTCCTGCCCTGGAGCCAAATCATTCTCCTCCACATCAATGTCTGAGAATCCACCTCGTCGTCCTCCGAACGCGGATCCCTCATGCTGCAGGGGGTAGCAGAAACAATGTCTGAGAATCCACCACGTCGTCCTCCGAACGCGGATCCCTCATGCTGCAGAGGGTAGCAGAAACATCAGCTGACTCGTTGTCACGAAGATCGGAGGCTACTAACTCCATGTAGTCTGACCATATACAGTTGAAGTTGGAAGTTTACATCCATTTAAACTCAGTTTCACAATTCCTGACATTTAATCCTAGTAAAAATTCCCTGGATTAAACGTATTTAGTAGCCTTCCACAAGCTTCCCACAATAAGTTGGGTGACTTTTGGCCCATTCCTCCTGACAGAGCTGGTGTAACAGTCAGGTTTGTAGGCCTCCTTGCTCGCACATGCTTTTTCAGTTCTGCCCACAAATGTTCTATTGGATTGAGATCAGGGCTTTGTGATGGCCACTCCAATACCTTGACTTGGTTGTCCTTAAGCCATTTTGCCACAACTTTGGAAGTGTGCTTGGGGTCATTGTCCATTTGAAAGACCCATTTGCGACCAAGCTTTAACTGATGTCTTGAGATGTTGCTTCAATATATGCACATAATTTTTCCCACCTCATGATGCCATCTATTTTGTGAAGTGCACCAGTCCCTCCTGCAGCAAAGCACCCCCACAACATGATGCTGCCACCCCCATGCTTCACGGTTGGGATGGTGTTCTTCGGCTTGCAAGCCTCCCCCTTTTTCCTCCAAACATAATGGTGGTCATTATGGCCAAACAGTTCAATTTTTGTTTCATCAGACCAGAGGACATTTTTCCAAAAGGTATGATCTTTGTCCCAATGTGCAGTTGCAAACTGTAGTCTGGCTTTTTTATGGTGGTTTTGGAGAAGTGGCTTCTTCCTTGCTGATCAGCCTTTCAGGTTATGTCGATATAGGACTCGTTTTACTGTGGAGACAGAACCCGTCTCCTTCCTGAGCGGTATGGCAGCTGCGTGGTCCCATGGTGTTTATACTTGCGTACTACTGTTTGTACAGATGAATGTGGTACATTCAGGCGTTTGGAAATTGCTCCCAAGGATGAACCAGACTTGTGGAGATCTACAATTTATTTTCTGAAGTCTTAGCGTTTGATTTTCCTATGATGTCAAGCAAAGAGGCACTGAGTTTGAAGGTAGGCCTTGAAATACATCCACAGGTACTCCTCCAATTGGCTCAAATGATGTCAATTAGCCTATCAGAAGCTTCTAAAGCCATGACATAATTTTCTGGAATTTTCCAAGCGGTTTAAAGGCACAGTCAACTTAGTGTATGTAAAATTCTGACCCACTGGAATTGTGATACAGTGAATTCTAAGTGAAATAATCTGTCTGTAAACAATTGTTGGGAAAATTGTGTCATGCACAAAGTAGATGTCCTAACCGACTTGCCAAAACTATAGTTTGTCTAACAAGAAATGTGTGGAGTGGTTGAAAAGCGAGTTTTAATGACTCCAACCTAAGTGTATGTAAACTTCCTGACTTCAAATGTAGTCCTAACTCTGTCGAGGCTGCACCCTGATTCTTGAGAGGGCGGGGCCTCCCATGGGGCACAGTCTCATTGGCCTCAGATGGTCAGACATGATTGAAAGGTTATTCAGATGAGTTAGCGAGGACGCGACTCCCCACATAGCTGTGTTGTGAACTGCCTGAAAGGGAAGCAATGGTTATTATAGCACTGTAACTCATTACCAAATGTGACTGAGAACAAGAACCAACTTTGTGTGTGTGTGTGTGTGTGTCTTTGTGCATGTGTTCGAATGTGGGAAGCGTTTGTACTTTCACTCTGCCAAAACAGTACACAATTATAGCCACTCACCCTTCTAGATAACTTGAAACAGTCTACCCAGTCGCTTACCAAGAAACAGTTTCGACTTAAATCTGCTCGAGAATATATGGCAAGATCAGAAAATGGCTGTCTAGCCATGATCCCCAACAGAGCAGGAATCATTTTGAAAAGAATGAAATGGGCAAATAGTGCACAATACAGGTGTTCAGATATCTGAGATTTAGCCAAGAAGACTCTGTAGAAGTCGTATCCGCGGCCAAAGGTCTTTCTAACATGTATTGACTCAGTGGGGTGAATACTTCGTCTAATTCAAGGTATATTAGTGTTTTATTTTTCATTCATCTTTAAAAAGGTTCATATTTTTCTTCCACTTTGACAAGAGTATTTTTTGTAGAGATCATTGACAACAAAAAAAATGACAATTGAACCAATGTTAATCCCACGCTGTAACAATAAAATGTTAATCCCACGCTGTAACAATAAAATGTTAATCCCACATTGTAACAATAAAATGTTAATCCCACGCTGTAACAATAAAATGTTAATCCCACGCTGTAACAATAAAATGTTAATCCCACATTGTAACAAAAAAATGTTAATCCCACGCTGTAACAATAAAATGTTAATCCCACGCTGTAACAATAAAATGTTAATCCCACGCTGTAACAATAAAATGTTAATCCCACATTGTAACAATAAAATGTTAATCCCACGCTGTAACAATAAAATTTTAATCCCACATTGTAACAATAAAATGTTAATCCCACGCTGTAACAATAAAATGTTAAGAAATTCAAGTGTGGTGTAGATCTTCTATAAGCATTTAATTTGCTGTGAATGATCAACTAGGTGCCAACACTTAATGCCCTACAACTTTCAGTTTCACATTCCAATTTTTCATGTTGCATGCAGTTGGTGGTGTTGACAAAGTCAAGGACGGTAAATGGTAAAAATAACACTGAGGCAAAGGCCTATTTCACAAAAACCTTGTTTTAATAGCTTCCACTTTTACAAATGTAGCCTATATAAATCGGATTTATCTTATTTTGGGGGGGGGGGGGGGGGGGTAGACTTGATAAATGTATTTAACTTGGCAAGTCAGTTAAGAACACATTATTATTTACAATGACGACCTACTGGGGAACAGTGGATTAACTGCCTTGTTCAGAGGCAGAAAGACATATTTTTACCTTGTCAGCTCCGGGATTCGATCTAGCAACCTTTTGGTTACTGGCCCAACGCTCTAACTACTAGGCTAACTGCCTTCGGATTTTAGCTGCTACATTGGTATATAGTATCATTACCCGTTAATTAAAGCAATTTAAAGTCTAGCGACCTTGCCAGCACTAAAATAATTAAGACAAGCTACTCTAACTTGATTGATTGCCTGAACTGGCTTGGTATCTAGTTGGGAGATCGGGAACATATCTAGCTGGCTAGCTGAAACCAAGATCAGAAAATTACTAGGTGGCTAGTAACAAAACAAAGCAAATGTCGTATTTATTCATCAAGAAGAAATACATTGGCTACATAGCTTGATCGAATTCATTAACACACGTACCTCCTGCGAGTCGCGCCTGTCACCGGCCGCTAAAATGAAATCAAACTGTGTGTCACTCGACGTTCTCTCCTCCACTGACGTAGCACATCTTTGCTCCGCAGCCTAAATGGAAGGAACCACTTACAAAGGACAATAGTGTGTCCTCCTCCGCCTCTTGGGTCCTGTTGGAAAGAAAATCCTTTAACTTTAGAAATGAGATGAAGCGACTCAGGGCGTTATTGTCATATTATGTTGGAAAAGGGTTTTACTTTCGAAATGAGATTAAAACCTCGTAAGGATCCGCCCTTTTTTTTCAAAGTTTCGCCTAAAATGATACACACACACATCTAACTACCTGTAGTTCAGGACCCGAAGCAAGGATATGCATATTCTTCAAATTAAATTAAAATGTTATTTGTCACATACGCCCGAATACAACTTGTGTAGACCTTACAGTGAAATACTTACAAGCCCTTAACCAACAATGCAGTTAAGAAAATACCTATAAAACAAGGTAAGAGATAAGAATAACAAATGATTAAAGAGCAGCAGTAAATAACAATGGCGGGGCTATATACAGGGGGTACCAGGGGCACTGGTGTCGAGGTAATTATGTACATTTAGGTAGAGTTATTAAAGTGACTATGCATAGATAATGTACTGCCTTGCATACGTGTAACAGGGTTATATTGGTGATTCCCCTTGCCACTTTATTGTTAAGCCAATGGGTTTTTGGTTTGAGTTTGTCTTGTCTTGTCTTCACCTACTCAACATGGCATCTTATTGGCTGGTTTGCGTAGCTTGCTTTACGAGGGAGGATGTTTCAGTTAGAATCGTCCCAGTGAACAAGCACCAAACCAGCGGCAAGTTGTTGGTTGCAAAGCACTGTACATCAAAAGTGATTTTTATACTCTCAAGTGATGATTTAAATGTACAATTTATATCAAATTGTTTGTAAATGTTATTCGAACATCACACATAAGATGCAGCGGTTTTTAGAGAATATTTGTTGTGCACTTTGTTGTAAAGAATTCCCGCCAGTACTAGCTGGCAACTTACTGTGTCTGGTGGGGGGTTCATATATTTTGTACAGTGCGTGAGTGGAGTTGGATGGTGAGACGAGCATTGCATGACGTGCAATTTTGTGCCGTTCCTTTCAGGTACATTGTTAAAGATATTATATTGTATATTGTAATTGTATTATTTTGGTAACTACCCCAGTGAACAAGCACCAAACCAGCGTGCGTGAGTGCAGAGTTGGATGGTGAGACGAGCATTGCATGACGTGCAATTTTGTGCCGTTCCTATCAGAATAAATCTACATGACTGGTGCTATATGTTGGAGTTCCGTGTCGATGACTGATTGTACACAACGCAAGAAGAGTACTGTTACATACGCACTACCCTCTGTACTGACTTGCGGGCGGAGGTCGCGCAGTTGCCATACCGTGCAGTGATGCTCTCGATGGTGCAGCATTAAATCCTTTTGAGGATCAAATGTGCCTAATTGGTTTATTAATACATGTTCAAGTTAATAACTGTGCTCTCTCCTCAAACAATAGCATGGTATTATTTCACTGTAATAGCTACTGTAAATTGGACAGTGTAGTTAGATTAACAAGAATTTAAGCGTTCTGACAATATCAGATATGTCTATGTCCTGGGAAATGTTCTTGTTACTCACCTCATGCTAATCACATTAGCCTACGTTAGCTCAACCGTCCTACTGGGGACCCACTGATCCTGTAGAGGTTTGAAGCAAAAGTTGATTATTTGTTGTGAATGATCTGCTGTGCTGTCAGAATCTGTGTTTTTGCCAAGACTCCATACAAATATACAGAGATGTGGCCACTTGATTTAATGTACTTTTCCTTTCTTAAAAGTTTGTCAATACAACATGATGTCATACATATAACATATAACCTATGAATAAAAGGAACATGAAATGTAATTGATTTCTGTCTCAATCACATTGTTAGCCAATCACATTGTTAGCCAATCACATTGTTAGCCAATCACATTGTTAGCCATGTTCATTTTAATTTTTTTATTTCACCTTTATTTAACCAGGTAGGCAAGTTGAGAACAAGTTCTCATTTACAATTGCGACCTGGCCAAGGTAAAGCTAATCTAGGAAATGTGTTTTTCATCTGGTCACAAAAGTGTTTGATACCATACCATTAATTCCATTCCAGCCATTACAATGAGCCCGTCCTATAGGTCCTCTCACCAGCCTCCTCTGGCGTATATACCGTTACAAATGTAGCCTACAAATGTGTACCATGATGCAACACACACATACTAATTGACTATACCTATCAATGAAGGGTAGGCACACTCACCAATTAATCCATTCAGAATGATTCAATTAATATTGACAAGGGCTTCTATTATGACGGGCTCGAACAGGCACAGAAAGGAGTTAGCATCAATCCATCATCCAGTAAGATGCCAAAGGTGCGCTAGATTTAGTTGCCCAAGGTTTCTGTTTTTCAACCATTCCAAGCTAGGGGAGCCAAGTCAGTGCACATTGAGATGATCCAAATCAGGGTATTATGTCTTGTGTTGGAAAAATTGTTTTATTTTTGAAATGAGATTATGAAGCAAAAGTTGCCTATTTCTATGAATGATTTATAGGGTGCTAACAGGTTCTAGGTTTTTAGCCCATGGACTCTGTACAGAGTGGGTGAAAAATGCGCTTTGGTGATGAATATTAACTTCCTATTGTTATAAAAATATATTTTACCAAGACAAATATGATTATTCATGTTCTGAATCAGTCAGTGAGGTCTTTTAACATATCATTTTATATTATATCCAAAAAGGTTGGATTGCGTAGCCCTAATACATCGGATAATAAGTACTGAGCTGTTCACAGCAGAGCAGGTTTATATTTACATTGTAGTCATTTAGCAGATGTTCTTTTCCAGAGTGATTTACAGGAGCAATTAGGGTTAAATGCTCTGCTCAGGGGCACAGATTTTTTTCTCACCTAGTCGGCAAGATGATTCAAACCAGTGACCTTTTGGTTACTAGCGCGCAACGCTCTTAACCGCTAGGCTTTTTTGGGGGGGGGTTTACATTTTGTGGTCGGTTGTCCTCAAAGTTGTTTCTGCTGGTTGCAAAAAGCTAAATTAGCATGACACGAGCTGAATGAAATGTAAAAGGCTTTGAAAATAAAAGGCTTGGTATGTGCTTGTTTTTGTGAGAAATCTTTGAAAAATAACATGAATTTTAAAAGGAATTTCGTAGGTGGTTTGAAGTCAAATACAAATCTGATTCCTGGTCATGTGACTTGTGTTTAAACAGTGAAATCTGATTTATTTGCCCTCAAGTGGTCTGTAGACCGTCATTTGGCTTACCTTCGTTGCTAGCTAGCTACTCTGTCGACAGTACAACTACATGTGGTTAGCTAAGCAGCGTGTTAATGGTTTACAAACAAATGAGTAAATGTACTACAAAGCTGAACAGACACCTAGTTGACTGACGTGACTAGCCAAAAAGGACACGTTTTGAAAGTTGAATCATCTTATCCTTTGAGGCTTTAAATGTGTTCTTACACTATGATTTATCACATTCAAAGCAACTGGGGAAACCGGAAGCAGCAGCACCACCAATCAGCTTACACCACTGTGCATACACCCGTTGTTACTATGACAACTAGCATAGCCATGTCTGCAAATTACCGCTTCCTGAACACACACACACACACAAATGTTTGGACAGTCAGATAGCACAGTTACATGCACAAAATAATGAGATTCTTGTGGCTAGAACAATTTCCCTAATAATCCTGTTGACATGGACACATCTGAAATCAGGCTACCCTGATGACACTGATAACTGCAGAAAATCTCCAATCAAAATAAACATGGTACCGCAGTGACCATGTTATTTGAGTGAATGTAGCACATTGGGGATGTGGAGCTGCTGCTCCAGTTTCAACTGTTCTGCCTTATTATTATTCGACCATGCTGGTCATTTATGAACATTTGAACATCTTGGCCATGTTCTGTTATAATCTCCACCCGGCACAGCCAGAAGAGGACTGGCCACCGCACATAGCCTGGTTCCTCTCTAGGTTTCTTCCTAGGTATTGGCCTTTCTAGGGAGTTTTTCCTAGCCACTGTGCTTCTACACCTGCATTGCTTGCTGTTTGGGGTTTTAGGCTGGGTTTCTGTACAGCACTTTGAGATATCAGCTGATGTACGAAGGGCTATATAAATAAATTTGATTTGATGTGTGAAATTTACTCCTCAGCCTGAAGTGTCCTGTTTGCATCGTCTCATCAAATCAAATCACATGTTATTGTTCACATACACATATTTAGTAGATGTTATTGTGGGTGAAGCAAAATGATTGTGTTCCTAGCTCCAACAGTGCAGAAGTATCTAACAATTCACATTAAAATGTACAAGAACGGTATTAAGAAATACATAAATATTAGGATGAGCAATGTCATGGTGGCACTGACTAAAATACAGTAAAATAGGATACAGTATATCCATATGAGATGGGTAAAGCACTATGTAAACATTATTAAAGTGACTAGTGTTCCATTATTGAAGTGGCCAGTGAGGAGGGGGGTAGCAGAAACCAAGATTGAACTCTTCGGCCTGAATGCCAAGTGTCACGTCTGGAGGAAACCTGGCACCATCCCTACGGTGAAGGATGGTGGTAGCAGCATCATGTTGAGGGGATATTTTTCAGCGGCAGGGACTGGGAGACTAGTCAGGATCGAGGGAAAGATGCAAAGTACAGAGATCATTGATGAAAATCTGCTCTGGACCTCAGACTGGGGTGAAGATTCACCTTCCAACAGGACAATGACCCTAAGTACACAGCCAAGACAACGCAAGGGTGGCTTCGGGACAAGTCTTGGAATGTCCTTGAGTGGCCCAGCCAGAGGCCGGACTTGAACCTGATCAAACATAGCAGTGCAGTGAAGCTCCCCATCCAAAGTGACAGAGCTTGAGAAGATCTGCAGAGAAGAATGGGAGAAACTCCCCCAAAATAGAGGTGTGCCAAGCTTGTAGCGTTATACTCATGTGAAAACACCACCACCATCCACACAAACAAACACTCATATTTAACACGTGTCAATATTTCCAGTTTAATCAATACACTCTTTTGGTTAACCCCAGATACACAAATACATGTATGCTCAATGTATGTATCTGACATTGGAGGAGAAAAGTCTACAGTAATATGTGTAATGTGAGAATGCTGTTGCAATGCTATACATGCTACACAACTGGTTAACCCCAGCCAGCCTTAGAGGCTTTAGATCAAGTTCAACAGGGGCTAGACTTTGGGTATTGAGCCAGCCAAACAGTATATCACACACACACACACACGTTCCATTTGACAATGATTGAAGATGTGTATTGAATCTGCCTCATTATAAAACGATCGAATGTGCTAAAGACAAATTATTGTAAAAGTATTTGTCATCATTAAGAAATCACCGGCTCAGTTTTTCCAGAATGGTTTTAATTCATGATGGGTGTCAACGTTTAAAAGCTGAAAAATACAGCGACGTACATACAGGTACAAATAACAAAACAAAATATTCACAGGTGAGTGGTTGTCATTTTTTCACAGTCACTACAGACACCAGAAAACTTTGTACAAGAAATACATGCATATTACATATCTACGTTGAAAAAATTTTGTTTTTTTTACAAAACAGAAAATCTGGCCGATACAAGTATCAAATTATTATTATTATTATTTTTAATTACCAGAAGAAGAAAGCAGACTAAATAAAGTGTCAACAACATGATAGCAACCCCCCCCCCCAAAAAAAAAGTGACTTCAAATGTGTTTATGTACATGACACAAATACATGTATGCTCAATGTATGTATCTGACATTTGAGGAGAAAAGTCTACAGTAATATGTGTAATGTGAGAATGCTGTTGCAATGCTATACATGCTACACAACCGGTTAACCCCAGCCTTAGAGGCTTTAGATCAAGTTCAACAGGGGCTAGACTTTGGGTATTGAGCCAGCCAAACAGGATATCACATACACACACACACACACACACACACGTTCCATTTAACAATGATTGAAGATGTGTATTGAATCTGCTTCATTATAACGATCCATCAAATTGTATTGATTTTATTGAAACAAAATACCCTCTGCACACGCAGAGAAACAGTGATGTGTTTTAGCATTTCTGGTGTTCAGGTGTTTAAACCAAGTAGAAATCAAATACTGGATGTACATTTCTAATCCTTCAATTGGGGTGACCCCCCCCCCTCTAATCCTTCAATTGGGGTGACCCCCCCCCCCGATCCTTCATTTGGGTTGCCCCCCCCCCCCCTAATCCTTCATTTGGGTTGCCCCCCCCCTAATCCTTCATTTGGGTTGCCCCCTCCCCCACTAATCCTTCATTTGGGTTGCCCCCTCCCCCACTAATCCTTCATTTGGGTTGCCCCCCCCCTAATCCTTCATTTGGGTTGCCCCCCCCCTCCTCCTAATCCTTCATTTGGGTTGCCCCCCCCCCCCCCCTCCTCCTCCTAATCCTTCATTTGGGTTGCCCCCCCCCTCCCCCATAATCCTTCATTTGGGTTGCCCCCCCCCCCACTAATCCTTCATTTGGGTTGCCCCCCCCCCCCCTAATCCTTCATTTGGGTTGCCCCCCCCCTCCCCCACTAATCCTTCATTTGGGTTGCCCCCCCACTAATCCTTCATTTGGGTTGCCCCCCCTCCCTCACTAATCCTTCATTTGGGTTGCCCCCCCCCTCCCCCACTAATCCTTCATTTGAGTTGCCACCCCCCCCCCCCCCCCCACTAATCCTTCATTTGAGTTGCCGCCCCCCCACTAATCCTTCATTTGGGTTGCCCCCCCCCCCCCCCCACTAATCCTTCATTTGGGTTGCCCCCCCCCCCCCACTAATCCTTCATTTGGGTTGCCCCCCCTCCCCTCTAATCCTATATTTGGGTTGCCCCCCCTCCCCTCTAATCCTTCATTTGGGTTGCCCCCCTCCCCTCTAATCCTTCATTTGGGTTGCCCCACCCCTCCCCTCTAATCCTTCATTTGGTTACACCCCCCCCCCCCCCCCCCACATAATCTGGTCCACCAATACAGGTGTGAGAGGAGGAGGACCTAGAGTGAAACATCCCAATTTTGCTTTCCAAAAGTCTTTATGAAAAATGAACATCTGTCTTTGAATAATCTTCAAATAACTTTAAATAAAAAATGATATACCGGCCTTACAAAACATTTGTATCATTGACACACACACACACACACACACACACACCCACACACACACACACACCCACACACACACACACACACACACACACACACACACACACACAAAGTAATAATAAATGACATGTGCAACTTGCAGACCTGTACAATATGACAACGTCATGACGACAACAGTATAAAACAAGTGTTTTCCATTGAGCTGGCAGAATAAGAACTGTAAGTCGCTAAAAGCAATGCAAGTCAATTGTAACTCAGTTTGTGTAAGCGCATAACGCTCACATTTCAATATGCACGTGAAACAATTACAATCTGAAACTTGGACGGTAATTGTAGCAACTACACAGATAATTCTAAGTCCAACATTAAATTTCTTTTGGTTTCACAAAAAAAAAAAAGGGGGATTTAGATAAAAGTGGATCCATGGGAACACAATAGCATAGAGGCATTACTACACCAAACACCTACACGCAAACTGCCAAAAATGAAAGGAAACACTCAAGTAAATGAGGGATAGAAAGTATACTGGTGCTTCCACACAGCTGTGGTTTTCTGAGTTAATTGTAATAGTAGAATGCACAAGGTGCCATTTGGAAGTTGGGTAGTGCATCGTCAGTTTTCCTCTTGTCATGTCAGTCAATGCATACCTTAGAGCAGCGTTTCCCATCATGCTTAGGGTTATGTATAAAAATGGGGGGGGGGGGGGGGGTTTGAAAGAGGGGGTCTCCAAGGAGAACAGGGGGGGTGAAATATGGGGTCTACTAGGAGAACAGGGGGGTGAAAAAGGGGGTCTACTAGGAGAACAGGGGGTTGAAAGAGGGGGTCTCCAAGGAGAACAAGGGGTTGAAAGAGGGGGTCTCCTAGGAGAACAGGGGGGTGAAATAGGGGGTCTACTAGGAGAACAGGGGGGTGAAATAGGGGGTCTCCTAGGAGAACAGGGGGGTGAAAGAGGGGGTCTCCTAGGAGAACAGGGAGTCTTTGTTCAGAATGCAGTTCTTCATTAAAAAACAAACAATACATTATATATATTTTAAACAACTCATTGATTGGCTCAGTCATACACACTTTGGTGGGTGCTTAATTAAAACAGAAAAATAACATTGTTCTTTAAATAGAAATCAAGGTTGACTTTTTACAGAGATGTTTTTTTTAATATATTTTTTTTAGTACCAAACGTGTTTTAAACCACAGGTAACCGTTTTGACCCGGGGTAAAATCTCCCCCTTATGATTGTCACATCATAGATGATTGGCATTGAGCATACTTCTAGGGGATGCAATATGGGACTATGGCTTCAATAAAAAACCAGTTCATTCATGAAATAATTTGAGTTGTTATTTTCCAGCCGTACATGATATGATATCATGTCTTATGTTTGTTTGGGCATTTTTGAAACACACTAAGTTCACACATAGATCATGTTTGAAATTGTAACCTTGTTGTGCTTCTGAAGCAACGCATTTGGCTTGTATTCATGGTATCGTCAACCTCTTTTTGTTTGTGTCCCTCAGAATGACAGGAAACCCGGGTTTGTTGGTGTAAACCCTAGGGTAGGGTCCTCACCGCTCATTGGTTTATTTATCCTTTATATGTAACTAGGCAAGTCAGTTAAGAACAAAATCTTTTTTTTACAATGACGACCTACCCCAGCCCTAACCCGGACGACGCTGGGCTAATTGTGCGCCGGCCTATGGGACTCCCAATTACGACTGGAGGTGATACAGCCTGGATTTGAACCAGGGACTGTAGTGACGCCTCTTGCACTGAGATGCAGTGCTTTAGACTGCTCAGGAGCCCTGTCGCGCACTCTTACCACATTCTTACAGTGGGTCGTTTAAAGGGATAGTTCACCCAAATTACAAAATGGTATATTTGGCTTCCTTACCCTGTAAGCAGTCTATGGACAGCAATCAATGCTGTGGTTTAGTTTCCTTGGAACGGTTTCCACATGCTAACGATTTAGCAGTTGTGGCACAAATCCCATTCAAGTCATTGGACCAATATTAGCATTTTCTGTACATCATCTTCAAAATCATCAATAAGTTACTTTTTTTCTGAGCTTCACAAACAATTTGAGATACTTTTGGATAATTTGGAAATTATGTGCTAAAAATGCTAATATCGGTCCAATGACTTGAATGGGATTTGTGCCACAACTGCTAAATCGTTAGCATGTGAAAACCGTTCCAAGGGAACTAAACCAGAGCATTGATTGCTGTCATAACTTATTCACAGGGTGTCATTTTGTAATGTGGGTGAACTGTCCCCCTTGAAATCATACCATCATTTCCCATTGACAACTAAAGAGAAAATAAATACGAAAATATATATATATATTTTTTTAAATATGTACAATTAACTCAGTGATGGTGCTGAATCCCACTGTCTGAAATCTCAAGCAGATTAATATCACAAGAGAACTGAGGCCCTCTAGTGTCTTCTTGACCCTTCTCTAAAGCCTTTATCTGGTAGTGAAGCTTCAAGCTGGTTCGTATACAAGTAGAGGGAAAAAATGAAAAAAAAAAAAATCTGTGATGTCTTTTCTATGATGATGATGATGATGATGAATGTCATTGCAAGTGACCAAATACATTTCCCCTTTGATGGACAATAAAGTTGTGAATCAAACTTAAAATGTTATGACAAAAAGTGCAACATAAGTTTTTTTCGTTTTTTTCTTCCTGTGTGTTTGTTTCATTTCTGATTGGTAGAAAAGTCTTTATTGGTTCAGATGAGATGACGAATGGTGATAAAGGCTTTTCTTGCTCAACCTACTTGGAGTAAAAAAAAATTGGCAGACATTGTTTGTATGGCTATAATAAATAGTGTGGTTTGACTGAGCAGGGGGTGGTTCAGGTTTGGCTGAGCAGGGGGTGGTTCAGGTTTGACTGAGCCTTTGTATGTTAAATAACTAGTTGTTCAGAAAGCCAAGTCCTTTCTCCCTTATTTGAAAACTCAATGAGTCATGACTTCTGCTGTAAAGTCCACTGCCTGATGCAAGGACCAGGGTCGACGATGAGTATCAGTCCGCTGCCTGACGCAAGGACCAGGGTCGACGATGAGCATCAGTCCGCTGCCTGACGCAAGGACCAGGGTCGACGATGAGCATCAGTCCGCTGCCTGACGCAAGGACCAGGGTCGACGATGAGTATCAGTCCACTGCCTGACGCAAGGACCAGGGTCGACGATGAGTATCAGTCCACTGCCTGATGCAAGGACCAGGGTCGACGATGAGTATCAGTCCGCTGCCTGACGCAGGGACCAGGGTCGACAATGAGCATCAATCTAGCGTGTGTTTTGCAAAGTGTCCAGTCAACAGTGGTCTGAAACATTGGCTCAAATAGTTAGGGGGCCATGGCAGTGCTGATACTCCAAGGGCCCAAGTCACTGGTCCCCGAGCCCCCTTATCACAGTCTCTTAACACTTTGTGCATTTACAGGTATTTTTTAAAATCCTTTCTTCTAAGCAAAACCCAACATGGGCCAAAGAAATATGAGCTTGCTCAGAACGTTTATAGCAGCGGAACAAACGACGACAAGCGAGAAAGCTTTGACACGAAACAGGGGCTTTACATATTTGTTTTCCTTTCTCTGGAAAGAGAGACATCGCACGTAGTCCTTGGCTAAAACGCTGCTGTGTGTGTGTGTGTGTCCCCAGTGGTAAAGAGCATCTGCCCCAGTCTGTAGAATCAGACACACACACACTTCTACACTTCCTCACCACTCATTTCATAGGATTCCAACCAATTCCTCCGTTCCACCATTTTATCAGAGTTTGTTAGACTCCCATAGAAAAGGGCTTGGCACTAACTCCCCACTGGGCAAGCTGACTGGTTGTCCATTACTCAAATGACATTAGGTTGGTTGGTATCTGTTAAGGCACAAGCAGAGTACATTAAGTACATTAATGAAGCAATAAGGACTTAGGTGATTGACAGCTGTGGTCAGAATGAAATGGCACATTTTCCCCAAGAGATTGAAAGAAAAAATAACTTCAGTCATTTAATTTTTGGTGTCATCCTCAATTATAAAAAAAAAAAATGCATATACTACCATTGAATTGATATATTGAAAGAATCAATAATTGGAATCAATTCAAATCGATTATAAAAGACAACATTACCTGAGGTCTACAGCTCCTGCAAGCCTCTTCCAGGTTTTTGTGCCAGATGATTGCAGAGAATCTGGATCCCGTCTGGAACTTGTAAACATTACCTGTGAAGCAACAAGAGGGCTTTGGAGTTTGACCTAAAACAACCGAACCATTTGCTTGAGCTAATTAAGGTCAGACCGAGAGTATCATTAATATCACCTCCCCTGTCTGACATCTTAACTTTCTCTATGCCACAAAATCTAATAAAGGTAGAAATGTCATGCTTCAGGTCATTGAAATGTACAGCGACTGGATAATCTGTTTGAGAGAGCTGGTGGTTTTACCGACATAACAGAGCCCACATAGACATTTAATAATGTAAATAACATGGTGGTGGAACACGTAATAATGTAGGTAACATGGTGGTGGAACACGTAATAATGTAGGTAACATGGTGGTGGAACACGTAATAATGTAGGTAACATGGGTGGTGGAACACGTAATAATGTAGATAACATGGGTGGTGGAACACGTAATAATGTAGGTAACATGGTGGTGGAACGCGTAATAATGTAGGTAACATGGGTGGTAAAACACGTAATAATGTAGGTAACATGGTGGTGGAACACGTAATAATGTAGGTAACATGGTGGTGGAACACGTAATAATGTAGGTAACATGGTGGTGGAACGCGTAATAATGTAAATAACATGGGTGGTAAAACACGTAATAATGTAGATAACATGGGTGGTGGAACACGTAATAATGTAGATAACATGGGTGGTGGAACACGTAATAATGTAGATAACATGGGTGGTGGAACACGTAATAATGTAGATAACATGGGTGGTGGAACGCGTAGTAATGTAAATAACATGGGTGGTGGAACACGTAATAATGTAGATAACATGGGTGGTGGAACACGTAATAATGTAGGTAACATGGGTGGTGGAACACGTAATAATGTAGATAACATGGGTGGTGGACCACGTAATAATGTAGATAACATGGGTGGTGGAACGCGTAGTAATGTAAATAACATGGGTGGTGGAACACGTAATAATGTAGATAACATGGGTGGTGGAACACGTAATAATGTAGATAACATGGGTGGTGGAACGCGTAGTAATGTAAATAACATGGGTGGTGGAACACGTAATAATGTAGATAACATGGGTGGTGGAACACGTAATAATGTAGGTAACATGGTGGTGGAACACGTAATAATGTAGGTAACATGGTGGTGGAACGCGTAGTAATGTAAATAACATGGGTGGTGGAACACGTAATAATGTAGGTAACATGGGTGGTGGAACACGTAATAATGTAGGTAACATGGGTGGTGGAACGTAATAATGTAGATAACATGGGTGGTGGAATGTAATAACGTAATTTATTTGGAACTGTGTTCCTGTGTGCGGGTGACAGAAATATTGACTTTATCATGTTGTTGCACTGTGCGCATTCCTCTGCATTTATAGCTACCATTTGGTAGAGGGCGTAAAAGATCTTGGCTAATTTTATTTTGTGGCTGGCAGTTGGCATGAACCAATTTATTGCGTAAAAATTGCGACCTCTCCTATACACAATACGTGGTGGATATTTAAATTCAGCCGGCAAAGCTGGATCCGATGATAAAATATGCCAGTGTTTCTTGACCACAACCTCCCACTTTTCGCAAAAATGGTAGCTAGGGATGCAGAGGATGCGCACAGTGCAACAACATGATAAAGTGTTTAAACATTATTAAATGTCTATGTGGGCTCTGTTATGTCGGTAAAACCACCCGCTCTCTCAAACAGATTATCCAGTCGCTGTACATTTCAATGACCTGAAGCATGACATTTCTACCTTTAGATTTTGTTGCATAGAGAAAGTTAAGATGTCAGACAGGGGAGGAGATATTAATGATACTCTGAGTTAAAGGGACTGTTTTGGGATTTTCGCCCTCCAGACATTATTTCCTAAAGGACTTAATGATGAAATGCCTATGTATGTTATGTTATGAATTTAAACATGAAATATGTGTCTCTTGTAGATTATTATTTTCGTATGATGTACCCTATGACTAATGAAAACTTGCTATGTCCTCATTGAGATTTTACAGACGTGTTTAATACGCCTCATTCATACACTTTTGTGATATTTATAAAATGCATATTGTTATATTTGGTAGCACTTATTTATTTTTCCTTTGCCTCCAACCCCCTTCGATGTGTCGAACGGAAGTGGGAGGGGCCAGGTCCACATAATGGTGCAACTTTTTTTTTTTTATCCCAAAAGCTCTGACGAAGGCCGTGTGGCCGATACGTAAAGCTTATTAAATATCAGTGATGCTATCAAGAGCAGTGATGCTATCAAGAGCAGTGATGCTATCAAGAGCAGTGATGCTATCAAGAGCAGTGATGCTATCAAGAGCAGTGATGCTATCAAGAGCAGTGATGCTATCAAGAGCAGTGATGCTATCAAGAGCAGTGATGCTATCAAGAGCAGTGTGCAGTTTCCTTTTTCCTTCATCTTGTTCAACTGTTGCCACCTGCAAATTAGATTACTCAGATGTGTGAGTGCCTTTTGAATAAATGTGCGCTAGAAAACCCTTATATGCCTCAGACATCCAGCAATATGTCCTGGGATCAACAAATATATTAATATACAGTCACATCCAGAATGATTGGATCCCTTGTTAAAGACAAGTATAAAATAAATAATACAAAATACTGAGCTACTGTATATTGTCTGCCAAATGTTTTGGGGGAAAAAAATATTTTTAACTAATACAATTTCTCCTGAACAACATTCCAAAAAATTGGTCTCCAAGTCTAACCTTTATCCGGGTCGTTGAGGTGGAAGATGTTCGGTCGAGCCGGGTCGTCAGGCAGGACAACCATCCAGCCCGTTACACACACCTTCTTACAGGCTGAAGATTTGTACTGCAGAGAAGATGTGATGAAGTGAGTAATGAAAACAACACAGCCTTCTGCCTCTAGAGGACGGCGTTTGTTTGGAAAATGTATTTTTCCACTTTTACTCACATTTATTTATTTGCTACTCATCAATTGTTTTCCCTACATTACATTCTAGTAAACTGAACATTGTTTTCCCTACATTTCATTCTAGTAAACTGAACATTGTGACCATTAGGACCACTATTTAGTTGGTGTTGAGAGAAAACACCATCAGTAGACAGGTTCTTCAGGAGTGTATTCATTAGTGCACACCCGTAGCAAAACATTTTGCAACTGAAAACGTTGGGCAACAAAAACTGAAGTGTCTTATTGGACTAGTTCAACATAGTCCCTCCCCGTTCCGTCCATTTGCTTCCTAGTGAATACGCCAACGGTCTCACTCACATGCTTCCTCTCGGAGGCCCTCAAGGCTTTGGCCCCGTAGAACGTCAGCGTCGAACCAGACAGAGTTATCCAAAAGCGTGTCCACGATGACAACTGGAGAACAATCACACACACACACACACACACACGACAGTGTTGACTATAAGAATAACTTACAATGAACAACTTGTTCTTTGATCACTACAGTATGGTATAACAGTAAGACAACATTCAACTAATAGAGAAAAGGAGGAACGAGAAGCAACAACTTGGACCAGGAGTCAGACAGAAAACACATCCCTCCTTACCTTGGACCAGGAGTCAGACAGAAAACACATCCCTCCTTACCTTGGACCAGGAGTCAGACAGAAAGCACATCCCTCCTTACCATGGACCAGGAGTCAGACAGTGGAAACATCCCTCCTTACCTTGGACCAGGAGTCAGACAGAAAACACATCCCTCCTTACCTTGGACCAGGAGTCAGACAGTGGAAACATCCCTCCTTACCATGGACCAGGAGTCAGACAGTGGAAACATCCCTCCTTACCTTGGACCAGGAGTCAGACAGAAAACACATCCCTCCTTACCTTGGACCAGGAGTCAGACAGTGGAAACATCCCTCCTTACCTTGGACCAGGAGTCAGACAGAAAACACATCCCTCCTTACCTTGGACCAGGAGTCAGACAGAAAACACATCCCTCCTTACCTTGGACCAGGAGTCAGACAGTGGAAACATCCCTCCTTACCATGGACCAGGAGTCAGACAGAAAACACATCCCTCCTTACCTTGGACCAGGAGTCAGACAGAAAACACATCCCTCCTTACCTTGGACCAGGAGTCAGACAGAAAACACATCCCTCCTTACCTTGGACCAGGAGTCAGACAGTGGAAACATCCCTCCTTACCATGGGCCAGGAGTCAGACAGTGGAAACATCCCTCCTTACCATGGACCAGGAGTCAGACAGAAAACACATCCCTCCTTACCATGGACCAGGAGTCAGACAGAAAACACATCCCTCCTTACCTTGGACCAGGAGTCAGACTGAAAACACATCCCTCCTTACCTTGGACCAGGAGTCAGACAGTGGAAACATCCCTCCTTACCATGGACCAGGAGTCAGACAGAAAACACATCCCTCCTTACCATGGGCCAGGAGTCAGACAGAAAACACATCCCTCCTTACCATGGACCAGGAGTCAGACAGTGGAAACATCCCTCCTTACCATGGACCAGGAGTCAGACAGTGGAAACATCCCTCCTTACCATGGACCAGGAGTCAGACAGAAAACACATCCCTCCTTACCATGGACCAGGAGTCAGACAGAAAACACATCCCTCCTTACCATGGACCAGGAGTCAGACAGAAAACACATCCCTCCTTACCTTGGACCAGGAGTCAGACAGTGGAAACATCCCTCCTTACCATGGACCAGGAGTCAGACAGAAAACACATCCCTCCTTACCATGGACCAGGAGTCAGACAGAAAACACATCCCTCCTTACCTTGGACCAGGAGTCAGACTGAAAACACATCCCTCCTTACCTTGGACCAGGAGTCAGACAGTGGAAACATCCCTCCTTACCATGGACCAGGAGTCAGACAGAAAACGCATCCCTCCTTACCTTGGACCAGGAGTCAGACAGAAAACACATCCCTCCTTACCATGGACCAGGAGTCAGACAGAAAACACATCCCTCCTTACCTTGGACCAGGAATCAGACATTGGAAACTTCCCTCCTTACCTTGGACCAGGAATCAGACTTTGGAAACATCCCTCCTTACCTTGGACCAGGAGTCAGACAGTGGAAACATCCCTCCTTACCTTGAACCAGGAATCAGACAGTGGAAACATCCCTCCTTACCATGGACCAGGAGTCAGACAGAAAACACATCCCTCCTTACCTTGGACCAGGAATCAGACATTGGAAACTTCCCTCCTTACCTTGGACCAGGAATCAGACATTGGAAACATCCCTCCTTACCTTGGACCAGGAGTCAGACAGTGGAAACATCCCTCCTTACCTTGAACCAGGAATCAGACAGTGGAAACATCCCTCCTTACCATGGACCAGGAGTCAGACAGAAAACACACCCCTCCTTACCTTGGGTTTTCGGCCCTCTTTCAGCAGTGTCTTCCTCCGAAGGGGCCCCTCGATAGTAACACTGCCCACCTCGCTGCACCCGTGGCACGGGTTGGCACCCGAGGGGCTGGGAGAGGGATGAGGATGGGGGGGGGGAAAGGGTCAAAACCAAAGTTGTATGAACAGTTGTAGACCGTGGCTTCTCTAGTACCCTTTTCACACTACTGAACCAAGCCGTACTTGGTTTTGCATCCATCATATTCACTGGAAATGTTCTGGAACTAACCATATAACCAGAACATGATAGTGTGAAAAGGGTATATAGGTCTCTGACACCCCCCCTTGTCTCTTTGGCAGAGCTCCTCAAAATGATCAGATATGGTGTTGTGTAATAACAGGATGTGACAGATGTGAATTGGGGCTTGCATGCTTTTAATTTTTTTTATTTTTATATATATATATATATATTTTTACTAAGTTCCACTAAAGTTGAGAGTAGAACAAGGGGCATGACCAAAGGAAGGCTATTCTGAAACTCTCAGTCTTAATAAACCAGACCAGGAGAGGGGAGAACAGTAGGTAACCCAGCGGGCAAAATTAGGCCGGGAACGTCATAATTACGTCATTGTTATGTTGTAAAGTGGTCAGGGAACCAGATTAAGACCCGAAAAAATATGTCTTCATTACATTATCGAGACATCAGGGAAAGACCTCTTATTTTAGATATCTGGTCAGATAACCAAATAACGACTTTAAAGACGTGTTGTTATACACGTTCAAAAATGAGACCTTCCTTATATAATTAGTATAGAACAGGAATTATGTAATTCCAACCAATTTTGCCCACTGTTTTTATAGGCGATTTAGCTATTCAGACTTTCTAGGGATTATGGAAGAAGGTGACGCATGGGATCGCCATGCCAACCAAAAGGGGACAAGCTGATGACGATAAACGTTAGCCTGATCTTGACCCCGTTCTGATCCCTCTGTAGCAGAGAGTTGACATTGGAACAATGGGGGGAAAAAAGCTAACTTGAGATAATATGTGCATACCTTCAAGGTCTTGTGTAAACAGTGTGCATTGATATCAGTGGAAGAGTCGCACATATGAACATTTGTAAAAAAAAAATATATATATAATTTTAAAAAGTTAGGATTTGGCCCAGTCTCCGTCAATGAGTGCATGGTAATAATGTAGAAATTACAGTAGAACATTTTCCATGAGAACCCTGAAGAAGCATTCTCCTCTCGCCACAATGGTTCTCATTTTAAATTCTCTGTGAAACACCCTCCCCCGAAGACAAACAGACAGCTTAGGGTCAAAGGTCCCCAAAGTAAAAGGAAATCAAAAACACCATCCCAAAAGACAAGAGTCAAGGAACTATGTAGCATTTGTCCAGGTCCTTTGTCCCTTTCCCCTTGGAGTGTGGAGACGAGGGACTCAAAAGTCTGTGATGGTGATATACAGAAGGAAGGAAGGAAGCCCCTGGGTAGAAGTTTCCCCTGCTCCAAGCTACATCTTTCCAAACCACAACCCCTGAAACCCCAACCTTAAAGGGGAAGTTCAGGATGATACAATATAACGCTGAGATAGTTCCTAAAACGTGTCTACGCGCAAAGAGAAAATGTAATCCGTAGTTTGTTTTTCTGTAAACAGCCACTACAAACTTCAGCCTGCGCCATCTTAAAACCATGCGGAGTACGTGAAAAGAATATCCCTGTCATGCCCATACATTTTTAAGCTAGCAGTGGCCAGTTTGTTGTGCTGTTTAAAGTTAAACCGGACCATGGATTCCAGTTTCTCCCGGCCCATAAACTACTAGCAGGGCGAGGAAACCATCTAACATCAAATTGTAAAATAGCGAACTTCCCCTTTAACTATTAAACCTGTGAATAAACTGACCGTAGACCAGGGGTTAGGGGCAACTTCCACCAACAGTGTGAAGAGACTGAGTGAGACGGACGCTGCATGCAGTGACAAGAGGTGACCGCGTGACCCCCCCCCCCCACCCTTCTTTTCCCGGTGATGAATGACCTATGACCCTAGAACATGTGACATAACCCGACCCCACCACCACCACTGTACCTGTAAACATAGCTGTGGCTCCGAGGTGAATTACGTAGAGGGACCTTCCAGTTGGGGCCCAGTGTGGCATACATGCGTCCCCTGTGCACATTGTCAATAGTCAGTCTGAGTTGCCAGGAGGGTCACTGCTATTTGGTTTACAATACACCCCCCCCCCCCCCCCCCCTCCCCCACACACACTTTCTCACAAGTGTACCTAATAGTTCTGATGTTTAAACCAGACCTGGGACAAATATGTAAAATACGTGATTTAGTTTTGAACAATAGTACAATGAAACCAATTAAATAATCCCCAAAGCTAAGTGAAGCGCAGTGTATTTGACCCCAATCAGTGATTGGAATTAAAAGACGAGAAAAATCGGGTTGAGAATAATTTACACTTCTTGTCGGACGATGAAAAACCGAGATCACATGAGAATGTTGGTCGACACTCAACGCTGGGACATTTAGAACCAATGATATCGTTCCTTAGTGAGTTTTATTCAGCGAGGTCGACTTGACACGCTCAGACAACTCATTTTGCAACAATTTTAAAACAGGGTGCAACGTTAATATCAGGCTTGTAAATCCCTTTGAGATGATAAACATGAGCAACTACGTATACACTATTAGTAAATCATTCAACGAGGTACAGTTCAAAATCGGCACATTGTACGTATGTCTGCTTATCTATGACTACGTCATTCACTAATAGTGTGCAAATAGTGACCCATTTCAAAGTGATAGCAAAAAAGGAATGGTATAAGGTTAAGTGCTGGGTTAGGTTGCCATGTTTAAAAAAACTAAACGTCAGATGGTACCAACCTTTCCATCCCTGGTGAGAGTTCCTCGCCGAATGAGCTTTCACTGCTGCCTACAGGGGAGACAGGGAAACACTGCTGTCACGGGCAGACACTGCTAACTGGCAAACTCACACTACCCAATACTCATATTCTGAGCATTACACAGCGTGTAAAGTTCACTCCAAAATCAATGTTTGTCAGACATATTCAGATGAGTCCACACTGCCGTCAACTACACTCGGTTGATGACGAACCCGAGCAAACAGTAAAAATTGGGGAGCTTCTGAAGCAGGTGCAAGAGGAAGCCTGTATAGTGAGAGAGCAGTAGGGTCGACATGGCCAGCACCACATGGCCAGCACCGCAGTAGGGTCGACATGGCCAGCACCACAGTAGGGTCGACATGGCCAGCACCGCAGTAGGGTCGACATGGCCAGCACCGCAGTAGGGTCGACATGGCCAGCACCGCAGTAGGGTCGACATGGCCAGCACCGCAGTAGGGTCGACATGGCCAGCACCGCAGTAGGGTCGACATGGCCAGCACCGCGGTAGTGACGACATGGCCAGCACCGCGGTAGTGACGACATGGCCAGCACCGCGGTAGGGTCGACATGGCCAGCACCGCAGTAGGGTCGACATGGCCAGCACCGCAGTAGGGTCGACATGGCCAGCACCGCAGTAGGGTCGACATGGCCAGCACCGCGGTAGTGACGACATGGCCAGCACCGCAGTAGGGTCGACATGGCCAGCACCACACTGCCAGCACCACGGTAGGGTCGACATGGCCAGCACCACATGGCCAGCACCGCGGTAGGGTCGACATGGCCAGCACCACATGGCCAGCACCACAGTAGGGACGACATGGCCAGCACCGCGGTAGGGACGACACGGCCAGCACCACACTGCCAGCACCGCGGTAAGGTCGACATGGCCAGCACCACACGGCCAGCACCGCGGTAGGGTTGACATGGCCAGCACCACATGGCCAGCACCACAGTAGGGACGACATGGCCAGCACCGCGGTAGGGACGACACGGCCAGCACCACACTGCCAGCACCGCGGTAGGGTCGACACGGCCAGCACCACACGGCCAGCACCGCGGTAGGGACGACACGGCCAGCAGCGCAGTAGGGTCGACACGACCAGCACCGCGGTAGAGACGACACGGCCAGCACCGCGGTAGGGACGACATGGCCAGCACCGCGGTAGGGACGACACGGCCAGCACCGCGGTAGGGTCGACATGGCCAGCACCACATGGCCAGCACCGAGGTAGGGTCGACATGGCCAGCACCACATGGCCAGCACCACAGTAGGGACGACATGGCCAGCACCGCGGTAGGGACGACACGGCCAGCACCACACTGCCAGCACCGCGGTAGGGTCGACACGGCCAGCACCACACGGCCAGCACCGCGGTAGGGTCGACACGGCCAGCACCGCAGTAGGGTCGACACGGCCAGCACCGCAGTAGGGTCGACACGGCCAGCACCGCGGTAGGGTCGACACGGCCAGCACCGCGGTAGGGTCGACACGGCCAGCACCGCGGTAGGGACGACACGGCCAGCACCGCGGTAGGGACGACACGGCCAGCACCGCGGTAGGGTCGACACGGCCAGCACCGCGGTAGGGTCGACACGGCCAGCACCGCGGTAGGGTCGACACGGCCAGCACCGCGGTAGGGTCGACATGGCCAGCACCACATGGCCAGCACCACAGTAGGGACGACATGGCCAGCACCGCGGTAGGGACGACACGGCCAGCACCACACTGCCAGCACCGCGGTAGGGTCGATACGGCCAGCACCACACGGCCAGCACCGCGGTAGGGACGACGCGGCCAGCACCGCAGTAGGGTCGACACGGCCAGCACCGCAGTAGGGTCGACACGGCCAGCACCGCAGTAGGGTCGACACGGCCAGCACCGCAGTAGGGTCGACACGGCCAGCACCGCAGTAGGGTCGACACGGCCAGCACCGCAGTAGGGTCGACACGGCCAGCACCGCAGTAGGGTCGACACGGCCAGCACCGCAGTAGGGTCGACACGGCCAGCACCGCAGTAGGGTCGACACGGCCAGCACCGCGGTAGGGACGACACGGCCAGCACCGCGGTAGGGACGACACGGCCAGCACCACGGTAGGGACGACACGGCCAGCACCAGGTACGCGTGAATTCTTATTTGCAATGACGGCCCTACCCCGGCCAAACGCGGACGACGCTGGGGCAACGGGACTCCCAATCACGTCCGGATGTGATGCAGCCAGGATTCGAACCAGGGACTACATTGACGGCTCATGCGCTGAGATGATGATACTAGTACTCATTCTTTCACGTGTGACTCTGCTGTGGTGTTTGATCCTGTGTGGTATAAACACACACATTTCTATAAACCAGACATGGGTCTATTCTTTCCACTGGCTTTGGTCTTGGTTAGACCCATTAGACTCATTTGAGTTCTGGACAAATGTCGGACAAACTTAGACTTTGGAGTGAACCATCATTACATTAAACTAAGTGTTTGCATCAATACAAAGTTTGCATCAGACCCCCCCCCCCCCCCCCCCAGAGGGAAATTTAATCCAAAAGATAGGCCTAGAAGAAAAGCCTGGAGTAAGGACAGATTTAAATATAGATTTAACTCGGTGACTGCATACCCTGCTATGGAGACTTTACAGTTTAACCGGTTAAACTTTTTTAGATTTTACAGACAAGACTTCAAGAAAAGTGCAATTAAAAAGTGAGGCTTTGTGGACATTTCAACATGTGGTGTTGAGGTTGTATGAGGTGTGGGGGGGGGGGGGTACCTAAAGACATGCCGTTAGATATGGCCATGCTATGTGGGTCATTTCGAGCTGGGCTCTGGGACTCCAGGAAGCTGTCATCCAACAGGTGGCGTGGCTTCTCAATGGGGAACGTGGCGCTCTTACTCTCCACCATGCCGTACGCCATCATACTAGGGGAAGATGGAGAGAGTCAGGGGGAGAGAGAGTGGAGAGAGAGAGGGAGAGTGACACATGGAGAGTAACAGAGGGAGAGAGTAAGTAACAGAGGGAGAGTGACAGAGAGAGAGAGAGAGTAACAGAGGGAGAGTGACAGAGGGAGAGAGAGAGTATCAGAGGGAGAAAGAGAGTAACAGAGGGAGAGAGAGAGTAACAGAGGGAGAGTGACAGAGGGAGAGAGAGAGTATCAGAGGGAGAAAGAGAGTAACAGAGGGAGAGAGAGAGTAACAGAGGGAGAGAGAGAGTAACAGAGGGAGAGTGACAGAGGGAGAGTAACAGAGCGAGAGTAACAGAGCGAGAGTAACAGAGCGAGAGTAACAGAGGGAGAGTAAGAGGGAGAGTAAGAGGGAGAGTAAGAGGGAGAGTAACAGAGGGAGAGTAACAGAGGGAGAGAGAGAGAGTATCAGAGGGAGAGAAACAGAGGGAGAGAGAGAGTATCAGAGGGAGAGTAACAGAGGGAGAGAGAGAGTATCAGAGGGAGAGTAACAGAGGGAGGAGAAAAGATGATAGTGATGTGGCAAATCATTGCACTCTATTGGAGACGTACTGCGATATCTTATTATATTCAGTGACACTGAAACACAAGTACTCTGTACACAGGCACTCACTTGTTGCCCAGGCTATGGCTCTTCCTGTGGCGAGAGGGGGGAGGCGTGGGCATGTGCACCATCACCGAGGCGTCGGGACAGGTGGGTCTCCGGTAGTTGTACCTCACAGAGGCAGACACATCAGACGGACCTGAGAGGAGGAGCAAAACGAGAGGCCCTCAGTAAAAATGATTCCTACAAGTCAGAATCCCTCTAGTCTCCATCATTGGTCATTAAAACAGGAAAACAGGAAATGGTTCTCAACACTATCCGATACACCCCCACCCCACTGAACCTGAGACATGGGACAAAAACACCACTGGTTGTTAGGTACTCTGCTCTCAGTTCAAAAGAGCAGACAACAAATCTCAGAAACCCTTGCCATTTGACCTTCTGACCCTGGAATCTGGTAAATTAACTCCATTCATGAAATGATTGATGGCTGTATGTGCTAGAAGACTAAGGCTAGATCATCTGTGGGTGCTGCACGCAAACCATTTCAAAGACTGTGTATCTTTAGATTGAACTACTGTAGTCCAGTGTGCTGAGCAGAGACCATTGACGTTATTCAGAATCTGCCCACTAGGTGGGGTCAGTGGGTTGTAGTTTGAACACATAGACATGTTTGCTGTTTTAATTAGCCTCTATCCACATGTGATGAGTGTATCCTTCCATGTACCCGCATGTATGATAACAGCTGTATAATGAGCCTATCCACGTTTTCACTCTTGCTAGGTTTGTGGGCTTGGCGAGGGCATGTGGTGTTGCCATGTGCTTTCTCTGCCAGTGGAACCTATGACTCAAGTCTCGGTTCCCCCTCTGTGTGGCGCTTCGCACTAAGCCCACTGGGGACCATTCAATTAGTCATGAAATCACCAGATTAAACTCAGCACTGCAGTCGGGAAGACCTCCACACACACTTGAGCCTGTTTTACATTTACAAAACAAGGACGATAAATGGCCAACAATATATGCTGTTGGAACTTAATTTATGAGAACATGGTTCAAAGTCAATGAGCGAAGCGAAACCATCCTTAAAAGACTGGACTTCTCCCAATTCTTGTGATTTTCAGTGACGAAGATTTTTATTGATCCGAAACTGAGGGGTCGGTGTCGACTCCACGGCCCACTTTGGTCTTGATTCCAGTACCTAGACTTGGGGATAGGCCATGTCTCACGCAAAGATGAGAGAAAAACAATGACCAATCACAGAGCCATATACATTGGGGAGAACAAGTATACAATTCATTTTTAAGTAATTAATTTAGCATTTTATTGCATGACATAAGCATTATAGTCTGTGAGAGCTGGAATTCTTACTGGTTGGTAGGTGATCAAATACTTATGTCATGCAATAAAATGCTAATTCATTACTTATATTTTTGTTTTAGATTCTGTCTCTCACAGTTGAAGTGTAACTATGATAAAAATTACAGACCTCTACATGCTTTGTAAGTAGGAAAACCTGCAAAATCGGCAGTGTATCAAATACTTGTTCTCCCCACTGTATGTGTCTTTGGCCAATCAGTCTGTCTGGAGGAGTAAAGAGGTCTAGACACAGGCTGTCATAGTGAAACCTTAATGGCCCGTGTTCATGTAGAGAAGGGTTCTGGGTTTACCACCACGCAGCTCGTCGAGGGCATCTCATCTCGCTACGTCTCCTACCGGTTCTAATGAAGTTTTCATGGTAAATCTCATCTTGCTACTTCTCCTAATGGTTCTAATGATGTTTTCATGGTAAATTTCATCTCGCTACGTCTCCTACTGGTTCTAATGACATTCCATGGTAAACAAACTGCAGCAACAAATGAGAGCCTTCCTTCCTCCCACGCTATGTTTGTCAATAAATACTTCCCGACCCACAGCTAAATGAGCTAAATGCTCTCCATGTGTGGCCCATTATATTTCCTTTTTAAAGGCTAACTGGTCTTGACTAAGTACCTGCAGCTGAACTTGGTATTAGGGCCAAATTAATAAACCCCAGCACAGTGTGATGCAATCGGAACGAGTATGTGAATCAGGTACTGGTCCGAACGGGAGTGTGAATCAGGTACTGGTCCGAACGGGAGTGTGAATCAGGTACTGGTTCGAACGGGAGTGTGAATCAGGTACTGGTCCGAACGGGAGTGTGAATCAGGTACTGTTCCGAACGGGAGTGTGAATCAGGTACTGGTCCGAACGGGTGTGTGAATCAGGTACTGGTACGAACGGGTGTGTGAATCAGGTACTGGTCCGAACGGGAGTGTGAATCAGGTACTGGTCCGAACGGGAGTGTGAATCAGGTACTGGTCCGAACGAGAGTGTGAATCAGGTACTGGTCCGAACGGGAGTGTGAATCAGGTACTGGTCTAAGCGATTCTTCATGAATGACGTAATATGTCAGGAGTCATTTCATCATTAAGTAGAATACTGTATAAACTACTGAACACGTCACTGAACATGTATGACATGGTGATCCCTGATGGCTGCTCGGTCATTGCTGCACGGTAAAAAGCCTAAATACTGTGGGGGATGCTGTCAATTGGGTGTAATGGCGCCCGTTTGGCGGTTCTATAACACATCCCATCAAGGCATGTTGGAACACATGTTAACGTACCCCACTTAGCTAGTCTTTCATGTTGGAAGTCTGTTCCTGCAAATCGGTAGAACACATTCAAATCAGCCACAACACACACACACACACACACACACACACTATTCTCCTGCCATAGACAATACCGGTCTCCTGCTTGTCATATGGCCAACGTAAGACTTCAAGTAAAGGGTGTATGGCTACACAGAGATAACTGACCCATAATGAAGGGAGTGTCTCCCATTCTTCTCTGCAGATCCCCTCAAGCTCTGTCAGGT
This sequence comes from Oncorhynchus kisutch, assembly GCF_002021735.2. Classification (NCBI taxonomy): domain Eukaryota; kingdom Metazoa; phylum Chordata; class Actinopteri; order Salmoniformes; family Salmonidae; genus Oncorhynchus; species Oncorhynchus kisutch. The sequence goes on along the minus strand of NC_034196.2, from coordinate 43,121,149 downwards.
TGGATGGGGAGCGTTGCTGCACAGCTATTTTCAGATCTCTCCAGAGATGTTCGATCGGGTTCAAGTCCGGGCTCTGGCTGGGCCACTCAAGGACATTCAGAGACTTGTCCCAAAGACACTCCTGCGTTGTCTTGGCTGTGTGCTTAGGGTGTTGTCCTGTTTGAAGGTGAACCTTCACCCCATTCTTAGGTCCTGAGAGTTCTGGAGTAGGTTTTCATCAAGGATCTGTACTTCGCTCTGTTCATTTTTGCCTCAATCCTGACTAGTCTCCCAGTCCCTGCCTCTGAAAAACATCCCCACAACATGATGCTGCCACCACCATGCTTCACAGTAGGGATGGTGCCAGGTTTCCTCCAGACATGACGCTTGGCTTTCAGACCAAAGAGTTCAATCTTGGTTTAATCAGACCAGAGAATCTTGTTTTTCAGGGTCAGAGTCCTTTACATGCTTTTTGGCAAACTCCAAGTGGGCTGTCATGTGCCTTTTACTGAGGATTGGCTTCCGTCTGGTCTCTCCACCAATCAGGCCTTTATGGTAGAGTGTTGAGGAGTTGGGAGAACCTTCCAGAAGGAACCCCATCTCCACAGAGGAACTCTGGAGCTCTGTCAGAGTGACCATCAGGTTCTTGGTCATCTCCCTGACCAAGGCACTTTTCCCCCGATTGCTCAGTTTGGCCAGGTGGCCAGCTCTAGGAAGAGTCTTTGTGGTTCCAAACATCTTCCATTTAAGAATGATGGAGGTCAATGTGTTCTTGGGGACTGTAACGTTCTTTGTTTCATGGAAACATGGCTTACTCGAGACAAGCTATCGGAGTCGGTACAGCCAGCTGGTTTCTTCACGCATCGAGCCAGTAGGGAGTAGGAAGAGTGGTAAGAAGAGGGGCGGGGGGTGGTATGCCTTATGATTCACGAGACGTGGTGTGATCATAACAACATACAGGAACTCAAGTTCTTCTGTTCACCTGACTTAGAATTCCTCACAATCAAATGTCGACCGCATTATCTACCAAGAGAATTCTCTTCAATTATAATCACAGCCGCATATATTCCCCCCCAAGCAGACACATCGACGGCACTGAACGAACTGTATTTGACTCTATGCAAACTGGAAACCACATATCCTGAGGCTGCATTCATTGTAGCTGGGGATTTTAACAAGGCTAATCTGAAAACAAGACTCCCTAAATTCTATCAGCATATTAATAGTGCTACCAGGGCTGGTAAAACCCTGGATCATTGTTATTCTAACTTCCGCGACGCATATAAAGCCCTCCCCCGCCCTCCTTTTGGAAATGCTGACCACGACTCCATTTTGTTGCTCCCAGCCTATAGACAGAGACTAAAACAGGAAGCTCCCGCGCTCAGGTCTGTTCAACGCTGGTCCGATCAATCTGATTCCACCCTTCAAGATTGCTTCGATCACGTGGATTGGGATATGTTCCGCATTGCGTCAAACAACAACATTCACAAATACGCTGATTCGGTGAGCGAGTTTATTAGGAAGTGCATCGGGGGTGTCGTACCAACAGCAAATATTAAAACATTCCCAAACCAGAAACCGTGGATTGATGGCAGCATTCGCGCAAAACTGAAAGCGCGAACCAGTGTTTTTAACCAGGGCAAGGTGACCGGAAACATGATCGAATACAAACAGTGTAGCTATTCCCTCCGCAAGGCAATCAAACAAGCTAAGCGTCAGTATAGAGAGAAAGCAGAGTCACAATTCAACGGCTCAGACACAAGAGGTATGTGGCAGGGTCTACCGTCAATCACGGATTACAAAACGAAAACCAGCCCCGTCGCGGACCCGGATGTCTTGCTCCCAGACAGACTAAACAACTTCTTTGCTCGCTTTGAGGACAATACAGTGCCACTGACACGACTCGCTACCAAAACCTGCGGACTCTCCTTTCCTGCAGCCAACGTGAGTAAAACATTTAAATGTGTTAACCCTCGCAAGGCTGCAGACTCAGACGGCATCCCCAGCCGCATCCTCAGAGCATGCGCAGACCAGCTGACTGGTGTGTTTACGGACATATTCAATCAATCCTTATACTAGTCTGCTGTTCCCACACGCTTCAAGAGGGCCACCATTGTTCCCGTTCCCAAGAAAGCTAAGGTAACTGAGCTAAACGACTACCGCCCCGTAGCACTCACTTCCGTCATCATGATGTGCTTTGAGAGACTAGTCAAGGACCCTACCTGACACCCTAGACCCACTCCAATTTGCTTACCGCCCAAATAGGTCCACAGACGACGCAATCGCAACCACACTGCACACTGCCCTAACCCATCTGGACAAGAGGAATACCTATGTGAGAATGCTGTGATGGTGAATACTCATCATCAAGCTCGAGACCCTGGGTCTCGACCCCGCCCTGTGCAACTGGGTACTGGACTTCCTGACAGGCCGCCCCCAGGTTGTGAGGGTAGGTAACAACATCTCCACCCCGCGGATCCTCAACACTGGGGCCCCAGTGTTCTGAGCTCTCTCCTGTACTCCCTGTTCACCCACGACTGAGTGGCCATGCACGCGTCCATCTCAATCATCAAGTTTGCAGACGACACTACAGTGGTAGGCTTGATTTCCAACAACGACGAGACGGTCTACAAGGAGGAAGTGAGTGTCCCCGGAGTGTGGTGTCAAGAAAATAACCTCACACTCAACGTCAACAAAACAAAGGAGATGATCGTGGACTTCAGGAAACAGCAGAGGGAGCAGCCCCCCTATCCACATCGACAGGACAGTAGTGGAGAAGGTGGAAAGTTTTATGTTCCTCGACGTACACATCACAGACAAACTGAACTGCTCCACCCACACAGACAGCGTGGTGAAGAGGGCGCAGCAGCGCTTCTTCAACCTCAGGAGGCTGAAGAGACTCGGCTTGTCACCTAAAACACTCACAAACTGTTACAGATGCACAATCGAGAGCATCCTGTCGGGCTGTATCACCGCTTGGTACGGCAACTGCTCCGCCCACATCCGTAAGGCTCTCCAGATGGTAGTGAGGTCTGCACAACGCATCACTGGGGGCAAACTACCTGCCCTCCAGGACACCTACACCACCCGATGTCACAGGAAGGCCATAAAGATCATCAAGGACAACAACCGCCCGAGCCACTGCCTGTTTACCCCGCTATCATCCAGAAGGCGAGGTCAGTACAGGTGCATCAAAGCTGGGACCGAGAGACTGAAAAACAGCTTCTATCTCAAGGCCATCAGACTGTTAAACAGCCATCACTAACATTGAGTGACTGCTGCCAACACACTGACTCAACTCCAGCCACTTTAAATATGGAAAAATTGATGGAAAAATGTATCACTAGCCACTTTAAACAATGCCACTTAATATAATGTTTACATACCCTACATTACTCATCTCATATGTATATACTGTACCCTATACCATCTACTGCATCTTGATGTAATAAATGTATCACTAGCCACTTTAAACTATGCCACTTAATATAATGTTTACATACAGTATATACATATGAGATGAGTAATGTAGGGTATCTTGCCATATTGATGTAATACATGCATCACTAGCCACTTTAAACAATGCCACTTATGTTTCCCAGATCTGTGCCTCGAACAAACCTGTCTCGGAGGTCTACGGACAATTCCTTTGACCCCCCCCATAGCTTGGTTTTTGCTCTGACATGCACTGTCAACTCAGGGACCTTATATAGACATGTGTGTGCCTTTCCAAATCAGGTCCAATCAACTGAATTTACCACAGGTGGACTCCAATCAAGTTGTAGAAACATCTCAAGGATGATCAATGTAAACAGGATGCACCTGAGCTCAATTTCCAGTCTCATAGCAAAGAGGCTGAATACTTATGTAAATAAGGTAATTCTGCTTTTTATTTTGAATACATTTGCAAAAATCTCTAAAAACCTGTTTTCACTGTCATTATAGGGTATTGTGTTAAGAGTGCTGAGGATAAAATAAAATAAAATGAATCCATTTTAGAATAAGGCTGAAATGTAACAAACTGTGAAAAAAAGTCAAGGCAACCTTTGAGAAATTCTATGAAACCAGGGACACCAGGTCGAAGCAAAGATTCACTTGTAGAAGTAGCAGCCTACGTTACATAAAGGACAATAAATCCAGATTCCACATCATGGAGCAATCTACTTCCTACAACTGCCCAAATTAAGACTTGAAGAGCTGCTTCTGTGTGGGCAGCGCTCAGTCTAACAAGTTATCCTGAAGGCATGCCTTGCCACGTGTACCCGGCTCCGTCTTCAACTCGTAAACTCTACTGTGGCCGCATGGGGACCGTAGTCGGTCTGGACGGTCAGCTGGTTTTAGGCAGACCCAAGGGGACTATGTGGACTTCCCGTGTGTCTCTTATACGTTTTCCTCTTGTGGTGGAGGCTAACTGGCTGTAGCAGCGTGTTAATGAGAGGCATGTGCTTAGGCCTTGGCTGAGTCTCTCGTCTCCAAATACGTCCGATGTCTGTCTGTTATTTGAGAACGTTCTCTGGAAACACAGCTTCAGTAGAAGTCACAATGAGGGCCAGTTAGTGGAGTGTTCAACATAATACCCTCTGTGTGAGGGCCAGTTAGTGGAGGGTTCAACATAATACTCTGTTTGAGGGCCAGTTAGTGGAGTGTTCAACATAATACCCTCTGTGTGAGGGCCAGTTAGTGGAGGGTTCAATATAATACACTGTGAGGGCCAGTTAGTGGACTGTTCAATATAATACACTGTGTGAGGGCCAGTTAGTGGAGTGTTCAATATAATACACTGTGTGAGAGCCAGTTAGTGGAGTGTTCAACATAATACACGGTGTGAGGGCCAGTTAGTAGAGTGTTCAACATAATACAGTGTGTGAGGGCCAGTTAGTGGAGTGTTCAACATAATACACTGTGTGAGGGCCAGTTAGTGGAGTGTTCAACATAATACCCTCTGTGTGAGGGCCAGTTAGTGGAGTGTTCAACATAATACCCTCTGTGTGAGGGCCAGTTAGTGGAGTGTTCAACATAATACCCTCTGTGTGAGGGCCAGTTAGTGGAGTGTTCAACATAATACCCTCTGTGTGAGGGCCAGTTAGTGGACTGTTCAATATAATACACTGTGTGAGGGCCAGTTAGTGGAGTGTTCAACATAATACCCTCTGTGTGAGGGCCAGTTAGTGGAGTGTTCAACATAATACACTGTGTGAGGGCCAGTTAGTGGAGTGTTCAATATAATACACACTGTGTGAGGGCCAGTTAGTAGAGGGTTCAATATAATACACTCTGTGTGAGGGCCAGTTAGTGGAGGGTACAATATAATACACTCTGTGAATGTGGGCCAGTTACTAGAATGTTCAATATAATACACTGTGTGAGTGTCTGTTTGGTATATTCAAAGCATGTGTGTTTGCTCATGTTTTAGGGGTATTTGTAAAAGTCTCTGTGTGTGTACAGTTGCTGTCTGTCTGTGTCTGTCTGTCTGTCTGTGTGTGTCTGTATGTGTGTACAGTTGCTGTCTGTCTGTCTGTCTGTCTGTCTGTCTGTGTGTGTCTGTATGTGTGTACAGTTGCTGTCTGTCTGTCTGTCTGTCTGTCTGTCTGTCTGTCTGTCTGTCTGTCTGTCTGTCTGTCTGTCTGTCTGTCTGTCTGTCTGTCTGTCTGTCTGTCTGTCTGTCTGTCTGTCTGTCTGTCTGTCTGTCTGTCTGTCTGTCTGTCTGTTCTATACAGTTGTTGCTGATAGGAGGATGTGATGTTCTGTGGGTTTCATGCCATGTAACAGTTATTCGTTATATAAATGAAACTAGTTTTAAACCATTTCAAGAATGTGTGCTGTATGTTATTTTGGATAAACACGAGATACTTTGTCCAATGTGAGTATACGTTTTAGAGCCTGTGAGTGTGTGTGTGCGTGCAGTGGTGTCTTCTGGATTCTGTCATGTTGTTTTGCCCTTGTTCTGTACGGAGCGATTGAGTAACGCTATACCTCATCCCATTGGCTCTGGGCGTGCAGGGCTTGTATGCTGTTGGTGTAATGGGTTTGCCGACAAAATGGAGACCTGGCCCAAGAACCAGAGACTTTCTTTATTACATGTTATGTTATCCCTAACTAAATCAGGGGACAGACGAAGGATACATCCCTAGTCCATGGGATGGCTCGTATCACCACCATCATGACATTATCATTTGGCTCCTGCTCCATCCTCGATGGGGAATCGCCCCCCCCCCCCAAAGCCTTGCTCGATGGGGAACCCCCCTCCCAAAGCTTTGCTCGATGGGGAACCCCCCTCCCAAAGCCTTGCTCGATGGGGAACCCCCCTCCCAAAGCCTTGCTCGATGGGGAACCCCCCTCCCAAAGCCTTGCTCGATGGGGAACCCCCCTCCAAAAGCCTTGCTCGATGGGGAACCCCCCTCCAAAAGCCTTCCTCGATGGGAAACCCCTAACCTTCCTAGATGGGAAACCCCTAAACTTCCAATGGAAAACCCCTAGCCTTCCAATGGAAACCCCTAACCTTCCTCGATGGGAAAAACCCTAACCTTCCTCGATGGGGGAACCCCGAACCTTCCTCGATGGGAACCCCGAACCTTCCTCGATGGGGAAAACCCCTAACCTTCCAATGGAAAACCCCTAACCTTCCTCGATGGGGAAACCCCTAACCTTCCTCGATGGGAACCCCAAACCTTCCTCGATGGGAACCCCAAACCTTCCTCGATGGGAACCCCAAACCTTCCTCGATGGGGAAAACCCCTAACCTTCCTCGATGGGGAAACCCCTAACCTTTCTAGATGGGAGACCCCGAAGCCTTGCTCGATGGGGAATCCCCCCCCAAGCCTTGCTCGATGGGGACCCCCCCCCCCCCGAAGCCTTGCTCGATGGGGAAACCCCCCCTCAACCTTTCCTCATGGGAACCCCCCCAAACCTTCCTCGATGGAGAACCCCCCCAAACTTTCCTCGATGGGAAACCCCTAATCTTCCTCGATGGGAAACCCCTAACCTTCCTCGATGGGATAACCCCTAATCTTCCTCGATGGGATAACCCCTAATCTTCCTCGATGGGAAACCCCTAACCTTCCTCGATGGGAACCCCGAACCTTCCTCGATGGCGAAAACCCCTAACCTTCCAATGGAAAACCCCTAACCTTCCAATGGAAAACCCCTAACCTTCCTCGATGGGAACCCCGAACCTTCCTCGATGGGGAAAACCCCTAACCTTCCAATGGAAAACCCCTAACCTTCCAATGGGGAAACCCCTAACCTTCCTCGATGGGGAAACCCCTAACCTTCCTCGATGGGGAAACCCCTAACCTTCCTCGATGGGAACCCCAAACCTTCCTCGATGGGGAAAACCCCTAACCTTCCTCGATGGGGAAAACCCCTAACCTTCCTCGATGGGGAAACCCCTAACCTTTCTACATGGGAGACCCCGAAGCCTTGCTCGATGGGGAATCCCCCCCAAGCCCTGCTCGATGGGGAACCCCCCCCCGAAGCCTTGCTCGATGGGGAACCCCCCCCCCCCCAAGCCTTGCTCGATGGGGAATCCCCCCCCCCAAGCCTTGCTCGATGGGGAATCCCCCCCCCAAGCCTTGCTCGATGGGGAACCCCCCCCCCCAAAGCCTTGCTCGATGGGGAAACCCCCCCAACCTTTCCTCATGGGAACCCCCCCAAACCTTCCTCGATGGAGAACCCCCCCCAAACTTTCCTCGATGGGAAACCCTTAATCTTCCTCGATGGGAAACCCCTAACCTTCCTCGATGGGAACCCCGAACCTTCCTCGATGGGGAAAACCCCTAACCTTCCAATGGAAAACCCCTAACCTTCCGATGGAAAACCCCTAACCTTCCTCGTTGGGAAACCCCTAACCTTCCTCGATGGGAAACCCCTAACCTTCCTAGATGGGAAACCCCTAACCTTCCAATGGAAAACCCCTAAACTTCCAATGGAAAACCCCTAACCTTCCAATGGAAAACCCCTAACCTTCCTCGATGGGGAAATCCCTAGCCTTCCAATGGAAACCCCTAACCTTCCTCGATGGGAAAACCCCTAACCTTCCTCGATGGGAAACCCCAAACCTTCCTCGATGGGAAACCCCAAACCTTCCTCGATGGGGAAAACCACTAAACTTTCTAGATGGGAGACCCCGAAGCCTTGCTCGATGGGGAAGCCCCCCCAAGCCTTGCTCGATGGGGACCCCCCCCCCCAAAGCCTTGCTCGATGGGGAACCCCCCTCCCAAAGCTTTGCTCGATGGGGAACCCCCCTCCCAAAGCCTTGCTCGATGGGGAACCCCCCTCCCAAAGCCTTGCTCGATGGGGAACCCCCCTCCCAAAGCCTTGCTCGATGGGGAACCCCCCTCCCAAAGCCTTGCTCGATGGGGAACCCCCCCAAGCCTTGCTCGATGGGGAAACCCCCCCAAAGCCTTGCTCGATGGAGAAACCCCCCCCAAATCCTTGCTCGATGGGGAAACCCCCCCAACCTTTCCTCATGGGAAACCCCCCAACCTTTCCTCATGGGAACCCCCCCAACCTTTCCTCGATGGAGAACCCCCCCAAACTTTCCTCGATGGAGAACCCCCCCAACCTTTCCTCGATGGAGAACCCCCCCAACCTTTCCTCGATGGAGAACCCCCCCAAACTTTCCTTGATGGGAAACCCCCCAAACTTTCCTCGATGGGAAACCCCTAACCTTCCTCGATCGGAAACCCCTAACCTTCCTCGATGGGAAACCCCTAACCTTCCTCGATCGGAAACCCCTAACCTTCCTAGATGGGAAACCCCTAACCTTCCTAGATGGGAAACCCCTAAACTTCCAATGGAAAACCCCTAACCTTCCAATGGAAAACCCCTAACCTTCCTCGATGGGGAAATCCCTAGCCTTCCAATGGAAACCCCTAACCTTCTTCGATGGGAAACCCCTAACCTTCTTCGAAGGGAAACCCCTAACCTTCCTCGATGGGAAACCCCTAACCTTCCTAGATGGGAAACCCCTAAACTTCCAATGGAAAACCCCTAACCTTCCAATGGAAAAACCCCTAACCTTCCAATGGAAAAACCCTAACCTTCCTCGATGGGGAAACCCTAGCCTTCCAATGGAAACCCCTAACCTTCCTCGATGGGAAAACCCCTATTCTTCCTCGATGGGAAAACCCCTAACCTTCCTCGATGGGGGAACCCCGAACCTTCCTCGATGGGGGAACCCCGAACCTTCCTCGATGGGGGAACCCCGAACCTTCCTCGATGGGGGAACCCCGAACCTTCCTCGATGGGAACCCCGAACCTTCCTCGATGGGAACCCCGAACCTTCCTCGATGGGGAAAACCCCTAACCTTCCAATGGAAAACCCCTAACCTTCCAATGGAAAACCCCTAACCTTCCTCGATGGGGAAACCCCTAACCTTCCTCGATGGGAACCCCAAACCTTCCTCGATGGGAACCCCAAATTCTTCCTCGATGGGGAAACCCCTAACCTTTCTAGATGGGAGACACCGAACCCTTGCTCGATGGGGAACCCCCCCCAAGCCTTGCTCGATGGGGAATCCCCCCCCCCCCAAGCCTTGCTCGATGGGGAACCCCCCCCCCCCCCCAAAGCCTTGCTCGATGGGGAAACCCCCCCCCCCAACCTTTCCTCATGGGAACCCCCCCAAACCTTCCGATGGAGAACCCCCCCAAACTTTCCTCGATGGGAAACCCCTAACCTTCCTCGATGGGAAACCCCTAACCTTCCTCGATGGGAAAACCCCTAACCTTCCTCGATGGGAAACCCCAAACCTTCCTCGATGGGAAACCCCAAACCTTCCTCGATGGGAAACCCCAAACCTTCCTCGATGGGGAAAACCACTAAACTTTCTAGATGGGAGACCCCGAAGCCTTGCTCGATGGGGAAGCCCCCCCAAGCCTTGCTCGATGGGGACCCCCCCCCCCAAAGCCTTGCTCGATGGGGAACCCCCCTCCCAAAGCTTTGCTCGATGGGGAACCCCCCTCCCAAAGCCTTGCTCGATGGGGAACCCCCCTCCCAAAGCCTTGCTCGATGGGGAACCCCCCCCCAAGCCTTGCTCGATGGGGAAACCCCCCCCAAAGCCTTGCTTGATGGAGAAACCCCCCCCAAATCCTTGCTCGATGGGGAAACCCCCCCAACCTTTCCTCATGGGAACCCCCCCAACCTTTCCTCGATGGAGAACCCCCCCAAACTTTCCTCGATGGAGAAACCCCCCCAACCTTTCCTCGATGGAGAACCCCCCCAACCTTTCCTCGATGGAGAACCCCCCCAAACTTTCCTCGATGGGAAACCCCCCAAACTTTCCTCGATGGGAAACCCCTAACCTTCCTCGATCGGAAACCCCTAACCTTCCTCGATGGGAAACCCCTAACCTTCCTCGATCGGAAACCCCTAACCTTCCTCGATGGGAAACCCCTAACCTTCCTAGATGGGAAACCCCTAAACTTCCAATGGAAAACCCCTAACCTTCCAATGGAAAACCCCTAACCTTCCTCGATGGGGAAATCCCTAGCCTTCCAATGGAAACCCCTAACCTTCTTCGATGGGAAACCCCTAACCTTCTTCGATGGGAAACCCCTAACCTTCTTCGATGGGAAACCCCTAACCTTCCTCGATGGGAAACCCCTAACCTTCCTAGATGGGAAACCCCTAAACTTCCAATGGAAAACCCCTAACCTTCCAATGGAAAACCCCTAACCTTCCTCGATGGGGAAACCCTAGCCTTCCAATGGAAACCCCTAACCTTCCTCGATGGGAAAACCCCTATTCTTCCTCGATGGGGGAACCCCGAACCTTCCTCGATGGGGGAACCCCGAACCTTCCTCGATGGGAACCCCGAACCTTCCTCGATGGGAACCCCAAACCTTCCTCGATGGGAAAACCCCTAACCTTCCTCGATGGGAACCCCGAACCTTCCTCGATGGGGAAAACCTTTAACCTTCCAATGGAAAACCCCTAACCTTCCTCGATGGGAAACCCCTAACCTTCCTAGATGGGAAACCCCTAACCTTCCTAGATGGGAAACCCCTAACCTTCCAATGGAAAACCCCTAACCTTCCAATGGAAAACCCCTAACCTTCCAATGGAAAACCCCTAACCTTCCTCGATGGGGAAACCCCTAACCTTCCTCGATGGGAACCCCAAACCTTCCTCGATGGGAACCCCAAATTCTTCCTCGATGGGGAAACCCCTAACCTTTCTAGATGGGAGACACCGAACCCTTGCTCGATGGGGAACCCCCCCCAAGCCTTGCTCGATGGGGAACCCCCCCCCCCCAAAGCCTTGCTCGATGGGGAAACCCCCCCCCAACCTTTCCTCATGGGAACCCCCCCAAACCTTCCTCGATGGAGAACCCCCCCAAACTTTCCTTGATGGGAAACCCCTAACCTTCCTCGATGGGAAACCCCTAACCTTCCTCGATGGGAAAACCCCTAACCTTCCTCGATGGGAACCCCGAACCTTCCTCGATGGGGAAAACCTTTAACCTTCCAATGGAAACCCCTAACCTTCCTCGATGGGAAACCCCTAACCTTCCTAGATGGGAAACCCCTAACCTTCCTAGATGGGAAACCCCTAACCTTCCAATGGAAAACCCCTAACCTTCCAATGGAAAACCCCTAACCTTCCTCGATGGGGAAATCCCTAGCCTTCCAATGGAAACCCCTAACCTTCCTCGATGGGAAAACCCCTAACCTTCCTCGATGGGAAACCCCTAGCCTTCCTCGATGGGAAACCCCAAACCTTCCTCGATGGGGAAAACCCCTAAACTTTCTAGATGGGAGACCCCGAAGCCTTGCTCGATGGGGAAGCCCCCCCAAGCCTTGCTCGATGGGGAACCCCCCCCCCCAAGCCTTGCTCGATGGGGAATCCCCCCACCCAAGCCTTGCTCGATGGGGAATCCCCCCCCCCAAGCCTCGCTTGATGGGGAATCCCCCCACCCAAGCCTCGCTCGATGGGGAAGCCCCACCCCCCCCGAAGCCTCGCTCGATGGGGAACCCCCCCCCGAAGCCTCGCTCGATGGGGAACCCCCCCCCGAAGCCTCGCTCGATGGGGAAGCCCCCCCAAGCCTTGCTCGATGGGGAACCCCCCCCCCCCCCCAAGCCTTGCTCGATGGGGAATCTCCCCACCCAAGCCTTGCTCGATGGGGAATCCCCCCACCCAAGCCTTGCTCGATGGGGAATCCCCCCACCCAAGCCTTGCTCGATGGGGAATCCCCCCACCCAAGCCTTGCTCGATGGGGAACCCCCCCCCGAAGCCTTGCTCGATGGGGAACCCCCCCCGAAGCCTTGCTCGATGGGGAACCCCCCCCCCCGAAGCCTTGCTCGATGGGGAAGCCCCCCCCCAAGGCTTGCTCGATGGGGAAGCCCCCCCCAAAACCTTTCCTCGATGGGAAACCCCTAACCTTCCTAGATGGGAAACCCCTAACCTTCCTAGATGGGAAACCCCTAACCTTCCTAGATGGAAAACCCCTAACCTTCCAATGGAAAACCCCTAACCTTCCAATGGAAAACCCCTAACCTTCCAATGGAAAACCCCTAACCTCCCTCGATGGGGAAACCCCTAACCTTCCAATGGAAAACCCCTAACCTCCCTCGATGGGGAACCCCTAACCTTCCTAGATGGGAAACCCCTAACCTTCCTAGATGGGAAACCCCTAACCTTCCTAGATGGAAAACCCCTAACCTTCCTAGATGGAAAACCCCTAACTTTCCAATGGAAAACCCCTAACCTTCCAAAGGAAAACCCCTAACCTTCCAATGGAAAACCCCTAACCTTCCTCGATGGGGAACCCCTAACCTTCCTCGATGGGGAACCCCTAACCTTCCTCGATGGGGAACCCCTAACCTTCCTCGATGGGGAACCCCCTTTGGCAATTCATTAATTTCCCTTTTTTGAACATCGATATCACAAAACAATTTCAGTAATCTGTAAAAGGTGTCAACATCAGGGGAAAGGGCTTCGGTAACAAACGCTCTCCAAGTCTTCCTGCGTTTTGCATGCTCAACAACATACTGTGCATAATGTCCGACTTTTTTTGCAATGGCAAGATTGGTAACATTACTATTTATTTTTGTGGCACAGTGTTTCTTTTCACTCAATGTTACAGAGTCTGTTCAGTGAACCATGCGTATGTGATAATGACTAACCTTGCCTGAAACCTGAAGGCTTGCATTAGCTTCCTCAGCAAAAAAACGAATAGGCTTTGAGTTCAGTGTGCTACCACAGTCTTTACAGTCCTGTTTTTAGAAACAACAGCATTGGTTGCTCCTACTTGTCTCTGTCGATGTGGTAATCAAGCTATAAAATCGGAATATCCTGCACATTTCTTTCTGGCCTTGTAATGAAAAACGTGTTAGAAAAAGAAAGAGGGAGAGAAAACAGAAGTTGCAGGTTACCGTGGCAACCCTGATAAATACAGTCCCCATAACGTGGTCCCTGATCGCTGAGATTAGACCACTGGAACATGGAGAAAAAAATATAGCCTTTTGTTACATTCCTGGGGTCTGGTCGCTGAGTGACACTGCTATTAGACTACTTTTAGCTGCTTCCTTAATGAGCGCAGAAGGAAATGTCTCACCATTTGCTGTCCCCGTCCGGGTTCATTGTGTGACAGTTAGCGCAAATAAAAAGTCATACTAAAACTCTAAAATAAAACGGAATTCTTTGGAATTAACCGACTGTGTTTTACACACCGGCTACTTCTATAGCACGTGTACAGCCTCAGTATGCTTACATACCAAATGTTCTCTGAATCCTATCAAACATCTCCATCATAAAACGTAGTAAAAGTTCCCACATAAAACACTTTAGACATAGACTTAAACAATCCCTTTTACTTTTGTTTGTATTAAATGCATGCTATACCATACTTATTCCTACCCATAATGCATTGTCCCTATTCCTTTAGCCCTCTTTTTTTCTCATTGGGAAGACTGGCAGGATGGTAAGGGCCCATTGTCCCAGGACAGAATGTAGTCCTGGTAAGGGCCCATTGTCCCAGGAGAGAATGTAGTCCTGGTAAGGGCCCATTGTCCCAGGAGAGAATGTAGTCCTGGTAAGGTGCCCATTGTCCCAGGAGAGAATGTAGTCCTGGTAAGGACCCATTGTCCCAGGACAGAATGTAGTCCTGGTAAGGGCCCATTATCCCAGGACAGAATGTAGTCCTGGTAAGTGCCCATTATCCCAGGAGAGAATGTAGTCCTGGTAAGGGCCCATTATCCCAGGAGAAAATGTAGTCCTGGTAAGGGCCCATTATCCCAGGACAGAATGTAGTCCTGGTAAGGGCCCATTATCCCAGGAGAAAATGTAGTCCTGGTAAGGGCCCATTGTCCCAGGAGAGAATGTAGTCCTGGTAAGGGCCCATTATCCCAGGACAGAATGTAGTCCTTACAGACTCACCTGTTTCAATATAGCGTGTCTACACCCCCCCCCCCCCCCCCCCACACAGATTCGCTACACCCCTACACCCCCCCCCCCCCAACACAGATTCGCTACACTCCTACACCCCCCCCCCCCACACAGATTCGCTACACCCCCCCCCCCCACCACACAGATTCGCTACACCCCTACACCCTCCCCCCCCACACAGATTCGCTACACCCCTACACCCCCCCCACCCCCCACCACACAGATTCGCTACACCCCTACACCCCCTCCCCCTTATATACCCCCTCACACACAAAACTTTTCACCCTTTCAGATTCTCTATTTTTGCGTATTTCTGAAACTTAATATTGTCAGATCTTCAACCAAAACATAATATTAGATAAAGGAAACCTGAGTGAACAAATAACACAAAATGTTGATAATTAAATAAATGATTAAAGTAACAAAGTTATGCAACACCCAAAAATGTAAATTGCCCCCCTTTACACTCAATAACTGGTTGTGCCATTTGTAGCTGCAACCACTGCAACTAAACGCTTCCTGCAGTTATTGATCCCTCACAATCATGAACTCTGCTCAGAATCAGAGAATCAGAGAATTCTAAAGGAGAATGTCAAGCTATCCCATCCGTGAGCTGAAGAGCAGCTGGGTCATGCAGCAAGACAATGATCCAGAACACACTAATCACATCAAATCAAGCTTCATTTATACAGCACATTTCAGACACGGACTGCAACACAATGTGCTTCACAGGAAAAACTAAAAACAATGAAAATAAAAACGGAAATATTTAATAAAGAATAAACAAAAGATCTCTTAAATATGTCCACAGTTTTGTCCCCCCTCAGGTTCTCTGGCAGGCTATTCCAGAGGCTGGGGTCATAGTAACTAAAGGATGCTTCTCAATGCTTCTTGGTCTTAGGCTTTGGGATAGTTAAAAGGCCAGCACCAGAGGACCTGAGGAATCTACTGGGTACATAACTTAAAAGGATGTCTGCAGTATTGGGGTGCACAATCGTGGGTTGATTTAAAAACCAATAGAAGAATCTTAAAATGAATTCTATCAGCGTGAGAGAGAAACGTCCACACCTTGGCAATGTTCCTCAGGTGGTAAAAAGCAATTTTGTTCACATTCCTAATGTGTGATTCGAAATGGAGTTAAGAATCTATTTTTATTGCCCGTGAGTTAAAATGTGAGGCCTAATTCTCTCTCTGTTGCTTTGGCTCCAACAATAAGTACCTCAGTCTTGTCTTGATTTAGCTGGAGGAAGTTGTGAGCCATCCAAGTATTTCAAATCACTAATACAGTCAAATAATTTTCCCGTGGAGCTAAAATTCTCTGCTGACACAGAAATGTTGTGTATCGTCTGCGTAGCAGTGAAAATCGATGCTGTGGTTTCTGATAACGCTGTCAAGGGGTAACGTATATACACACGGAACAGTACCGGACCCAAAATGGAACCTCGTGGAACGCCACATGTGATATGTATTTTCTCTGAGTTATGTTCACCAAGAGCGACAGAAAAACAACCACTTACGACCGGTTAAATAGATCCTAGTCTACATCAGAATGCCTGAAAATAAAGTTCTGGAATGGCCTATTCAAAGTCCAGACCTAAACCCGATTGAGATGTTGTGTGGCAGGACCTGAAATCAGCAGTTCATGGTCAAAAACCCACAAATATTTCTGAGTTAAAGCAGTTCTGCATGGAAGAGGGGGGCCAAAATTCCTCCACAGCGACGTGAGAGACTGATCAACAACTACAGGAAGTGTTTGGTTGGAGTCATTGCAGCTAAAAGCAGAACAGAACACCCAGTTATTGAGTGAAAGGGGGTATTGATTATTGCATAACTTTGCTTATTAAATAAATTAAATAATACGGCACTGTCCACACACACACACACACACACACACACACACACACACACACACACACACACACACACACACACACACACACACACACACACACACACACACACACACTTCATAACGGAAGGAAGCCGTCAATGTTGCCATTGTTTAGCCTATACGCAATCACTGTCTACTCCCTGTGAATGAAGAGTCATCACACGCACACTCCCCCTGCAACCTTTTTTTTCACCATTCCGTGGAACTTTATTCCCCCAACCCACATCCATCTGGAGCAATTCCAACCCCATTACATCACCCTTAACACTCTC
Source organism: Oncorhynchus kisutch (assembly GCF_002021735.2). Lineage (NCBI taxonomy): Eukaryota > Metazoa > Chordata > Actinopteri > Salmoniformes > Salmonidae > Oncorhynchus > Oncorhynchus kisutch. Next base: position 43,104,621 of record NC_034196.2, on the reverse strand, counting down.
CTGGTCAACAGACAGAGGAAAGTAAAGGAAGGTCAAGAAATCAAGGAAAGGAACCATTCCCTGTAACATCTGTCCACATGGAGCATTTCAAAAAATAAAATCACTGCTTATTTTGTCTGCTGCCCTTGACGTGGATTAAACTCAGATAGCATGCAGGATAATTGTTGTAACACCCTGACTCTATAGATGACCTCAGAGTACAGTGGGAAAGACAAGAGAGGGGCGGAGATAGAAGCCAAGTGAAAGAGAGACAAGAGGTTGTACAAGAAAGAGTGAAAAGAGAAAGAGGAAGACTGACGTCTTAGCTCTGAATGGGTCGGTGTGGAGGGGGCTGCTTGTGTTGCTTCAGCCCACTCTGGAACAGCCAGGCCAGTGCTGCGCTTGTTTCCCCCTCTCCCTCCAATCCAAATGGAATGACTCAACCAGGGCTGGCCCTCGCCGGCCCTCCTGGGCCCCGCAATAACTCAATCCTGAGAGGTTTGCCGGGATTGGTAGCCAGTGATCTCATTCTGCCACGGCGTAAACACTCAGGTGGGGCCAAGCTGAAAGCCTCGTTGCATGCTGGGACAGGGTATCGCCCCCCCCCCCGCCCGCCCCCAACTCACAGTTTGAGGGTCATCCGCAGTTTGAGGGTCATTGAGTTTGATCGGTGATTAACCTTGAATTTTTTTCCCCCATTTCTATTTCAAGGCATTCTTCCCGAAAGGTTGGCCAGAAGGAAAGGGACGTGAGAGGTTGGCTAGAAGGAAAGGGACGTGAGAGGTTGACCAGAAGGATAGGGACGTGAGAGGTTGGCTAGAAGGATAGGGACGTGAGAGGTTGGCTAGAAGGATAGGGACGTGAGAGGTTGGCTAGAAGGATAGGGACGTGAGAGGTTGGCTAGAAGGATAGGGACGTGAGAGGTTGGCTAGAAGGATAGGGACGTGAGAGGTTGGCTAGAAGGATAGGGACGTGAGAGGTTGGCTAGAAGGATAGGGACGTGAGAGGTTGGCTAGAAGGAAAGGGAGGTGAAAGGTTGGCCAGAAGGAAAGGGACGTGAGAGATTGGCCAGAAGGAAAGGAACGTGAGAGGTTGGCTAGAAGGAAAGGGACGTGAGAGGTTGGCTAGAAGGAAAGGGACGTGAGAGATTGGCCAGAAGGAAAGGAACGTGAGAGGTTGGCTAGAAGGAAAGGGACGTGAGAGGTTGGCTAGAAGGATAGGGACGTGAGAGGTTGGCTAGAAGGATAGGGACGTGAGAGGTTGGCTAGAAGGATAGGGACGTGAGAGGTTGGCTAGAAGGATAGGGACGTGAGAGGTTGGCTAGAAGGATAGGGACGTGAGAGGTTGGCTAAGAAGGAAAGGGAGGTGAAAGGTTGGCCAGAAGGAAAGGGACGTGAGAGGTTGGCCAGAAGGAAAGGAACGTGAGAGGTTGGCTAGAAGGAAAGGGAGGTGAGAGGTTGACCAGAAGGAAAGTGACGTGAGAGGTTGACCAGAAGGAAAGGGACGTGAGAGGTTGGCCAGAAGGAAAGGGACGTGAGAGGTTGGCCAGAAGGAAAGGGACGTGAGAGGTTGACCAGAAGGAAAGGGACGTGAGAGGTTGGCCAGAAGGAAAGGGACGTGAGTGGTTGGCTAGAAGGAAAGGGACGTGAGTGGTTGGCTAGAAGGAAAGGGACGTGAGTGGTTGGCTAGAAGGAAAGGGACGTGAGTGGTTGGCTAGAAGGAAAGGGACGTGAAAGGTTGACCAGAAGGAAAGGAACGTGAGAGGTTGGCCAGAAGGAAAGGGACGTGAGAGGTTGGCCAGAAGGAAAGGGATGTGCGTACAAGACTCTAAAACCCAATAGTATTTAAACGGAGGACACACAAACACAGATACACACACGGGTCTTACCTGCTAGGTCTTCCTTGGATGAGGCCATGCGCGGGGAGCCGTGCATAGGTTCGATCTTCAGAGAAAGCCTGCAACAACACAACCATCTGGTCAGCAACCGGAGGACACTCACAATTCATATACCTCAAATCCACTGCTTGAGTCACTCACCATAGCTTGTGATGTCATAGCTTTTTGAATGAGCCCTATTGATAAGCCCATAGCAATGGACAACAATGTCTCCTTTTTTAGTAGGAGTATTGATTTAATATGTGTGACAGAAATCCTTGCCAGGGGGAAATGGATGATCTAAAAGTCAAAGCAGAGCCTGTGTTTTATTCTACTAAACAAATCTGAAAACAAATTAAATGTTTGGAGTTTGCTATAAGAAAACCCCCCAAAAAACAAGTGGGGTCTCTGTCAGAAGAAAACCCTCTTTGCCACATGTGAAGCCTGTAACTGGAACGGGACACTTCAATTAAATGTTTTGATCAAGTGACCTCAACAAAAAAAGGTTGATCCTATCACTTCTGGAAATGTATTTATATATTGTATGATGATAGAACTAAACGCTCCCTCCCAGGGGTAAATGGTAGAACTAAACGCTCCCTCCCAGGGGTAAATGGTAGAACTAAAAGCTCCCTCCCAGGGGTAAATGGTAGAACTAAACGCTCCCTCCCAGGGGTAAATGGTAGAACTAAACACTCCCTCCCAGGGGTAAATGGTAGAACTAAACGCTCCCTTCAACGGGGTAAATGGTAGAACTAAACGCTCCCTCCCAGGGGTAAATGGCAGAACTAAACGCTCCCTCCCAGGGGTAAATGGCAGAACTAAACTCTCCCTCCCAGGGGTAAATGGTAGAACTAAACGCTCCCTCCCAGGGGTAAATGGTAGAACTAAACGCTCCCTCCCAGGGGTAAATGGTAGAACTAAAAGCTCCCTCACAGGGGTAAATGGTAGAACTAAATGCTCCCTCACAGGGGTAAATGGTAGAACTAAACGCTCCCTCACAGGGGTAAATGGTAGAACTAAACGCTCCCTCACAGGGGTAAATGGTAGAACTAAACTCTCCCTCCCAGGGGTAAATGGTAGAACTAAATGCTCCCTCCCAGGGGTAAATGGTAGAACTAAACACTCCCTCCTAGGGGTAAATGGTAGAACTAAACACTCCCTCCCAGGGGTAAATGGTAGAACTAAATGCTCCCTCACAGGGGTAAATGGCAGAACTAAAAGCACATGTCAAGGTAATTCAATGAAGATCGTAAGGCAAACAAAGCATAAACACTTTGGTAGGAAGGCCTGAGGGGCACAACAGATGTCTGTCGGACAGAAGATAGACTGACTGTCCATCTGGATACGTCGTGGGTATAAATAACAACCCGTGTGGCTAACCCGTGGTTGAGTGGTGACACCACAGGCTCTTCTGTTACAACGCACCGACCCGAGCCAAAGGGCTGCACCGTAAACTAAATTCAGAGCTTTCCACCGCATATCTGACGCTTACAACTCGACTAGATTATCACTACGGTCCTCATTGTAATTGGATCAAAAGGCATTCTTTTGAGTTGGTTTCTGTCAACCTGGAATGGTGTTGATATCGATAAGGTCCAGAAATACAGATAAATCACTTGTTAGTGCAGATTAATTCCTGGTTAGGTACATTTCAGTGAAGAACTAGAGAAACACGGGTACAAATCAGGAAGTTTTCAATAAGTGAGAAAAAACAGCTCTTAAAAAGGAACAATCTGCAGTTGCAATTTTTTTTTTGGGGGGGGGGGGGTCTTATAAATTAAAATTATACAGTACGTACCCATTGGTTTGGGGCGGCAGGGTAGCCTAGTGGTTAGAGCGTTGGACTAGTAACCGGAAGGTTGCAAGTTCAAACCCCCGAGCTGACAAGGTACAAATCTGTCGTTCTGCCCCTGAACAGGCAGTTAACCCACTGTTCCCAGGCTGTCATTGAAAATAAGAATTTGTTTTTAACTGACTTGCCTAGTTAAATAAAAGGTAAAAATAAAATAAAATATAACTTATGAGCTTAGTACAACTGTTGTACCCCATCAGAAGCCAAAATATACGCTTGTTATAAAGTACATGTAAACAAACAACGTATAGGATCAAAACATGGTTAAAACTAACATGTTGATCTCAAGGATGGTCAATCCTTGTATTCATGAGCGTGGTGACATGTCTCCAGTCCCTCAGCTTTTAACAGGGACGAGGACGGGCTTTGTTATCGTTTCAATTGCCGATTGACGCTTTACAAATCACACAAATATCAAAACTATCTATGCAGTTTCTCCTGGAGTAAACAGCACATTTCTGACAACAAATGCATTTGTATATATTAAATGAAACTCAAGCAAAGCATGCTGATAACAGACAGACTAACACTAACTGACAAAGAGTCAGTCAGTCTTTGTCTATCAGTTAGTCTAACTGAAAGACAGACTAAATAACAGACAAAGACTAACTACTGTATTGTCAAGGTTTAACCCCAAAAACTATTATCAAAAATGATTTTGGGCTGCCTGAAGAACTCACTGGATGTAGTTTTGCCGAAAAGCACATATTCACACGAACACACAGTAATGTAATTAAACACGTGCGTGTATTGCTGTAGAACCCAGCTCTTCTGGAAAATAAAATCATTTCAATCAGGTTGTTTTTGAAAAGTGGGTCATGACGAATAGTTGAAAGGAATTCTCCTTCATAAAACATGGCATTATAGTTAAATGCTCAAAGTTGTGACGAACAGGGCGTTAGGAAAATATTCAGGCCCCTTGACTTTTTCCACATTTTGTTACGGTACAACATTTTATTCTAAAATGGATTAAATTGCCCCCCCCCCCCTCAATCTACACACAATTCCCCATAATGACAAAAGTAAAAACAGGTTTTGAGAAATGTTTGCAAATGTATTAAAAAATAAAACATAAATGAAATATCACATTTTTGGACACACCATATTCAATGCCCTGGGTACAGTCAGACCACTGTAACCTGCCCTGGGTACAGTCTGAATCAGACCACTGTAACCTGCCCTGGGAACAGTCTGAATCAGACCACTGTAACCTGCCCTGGGTAAAGTCAGACCACTGTAACCTGCCCTGGGTACAGTCTGAATCAGACCACTGTAACCTGCCCTGGGTACAGTCTGAATCAGACCACTGTAACTTGCCCTGGGTACAGTCTGAATCAGACCACTGTAACCTGCCCTGGGTACAGTCTGAATCAGACCACTGTAACCTGCCCTGGGTACAGTCTGAATCAGACCACTGTAACTTGCCCTGGGAACAGTCTGAATCAGACCACTGTAACCTGCCCTGGGTACAGTCTGAATCAGACCACTGTAACTTGCCCTGGGAACAGTCTGAATCAGACCACTGTAACCTGCCCTGGGTACAGTCTGAATCAGACAACTAACCTGCCCTGGGTACAGTCTGAATCAGACCACTGTAACCTGCCCTGGGAACAGTCTGAATCAGACAACTAACCTGCCATGGGTACAGTCTGAATCAGACAACTAACCTGCCCTGGGTACAGTCTGAATCAGACAACTAACCTGCCCTGGGTACAGTCTGAATCAGACCACTGTAACTTGCCCTGGGAACAGTCTGAATCAGACCACTGTAACTTGCCCTGGGAACAGTCTGAATCAGACCACTGTAACCTGCCCTGGGTACAGTCTGAATCAGACCACTGTAACTTGCCCTGGGTACAGTCTGAATCAGACCACTGTAACTTGCCCTGGGTACAGTCTGAATCAGACCACTGTAACCTGCCCTGGGTACAGTCTGAATCAGACCACTGTAACCTGCCCTGGGTACAGTCTGAATCAGACAACTAACCTGCCCTGGGTACAGTCTGAATCAGACCACTGTAACCTGCCCTGGGAACAGTCTGAATCAGACAACTAACCTGCCATGGGTACAGTCTGAATCAGACCACTGTAACTTGCCCTGGGTACAGTCTGAATCAGACCACTGTAACCTGCCCTGGGTACAGTCTGAATCAGACCACTGTAACTTGGGTACAGTCTGAATCAGACCACTGTAACCTGCCCTGGGTACAGTCAGACCACTGTAACCTGCCCTGGGTACAGTCTGAATCAGACCACTGTAACCTGCCCTGGGAACAGTCTGAATCAGACCACTGTAACCTGCCCTGGGAACAGTCTGAATCAGACCACTGTAACCTGCCCTGGGTACAGTCTGAATCAGACCAATGTAACCTGCCCTGGGAACAGTCTGAATCAGACCACTGTAACCTGCCCTGGGTACAGTCTGAACCAGACCACTGTAACCTGCCCTGGGTACAGTCTGAATCAGACCCCTGTAACCTGCCCTGTGTACAGTCTGAATCAGACCACTGTAACTTGCCCTGGGTACAGTCTGAATCAGACCACTGTAACCTGCCCTGGGTACAGTCTGAATCAGACCACTGTAACCTGCCCTGGGAACAGTCTGAATCAGACCACTGTAACCTGCCCTGGGTAAAGTCAGACCACTGTAACCTGCCCTGGGTACAGTCTGAATCAGACCACTGTAACCTGCCCTGGGTACAGTCTGAATCAGACCACTGTAGCCTGCCCTGGGTACAGTCAGATCACTGTAACCTGCCCTGGGTACAGTCTGAATCAGACCACTGTAACCTGCCCTGGGAACAGTCTGAATCAGACCACTGTAACCTGCCCTGGGTAAAGTCAGACCACTGTAACCTGCCCTGGGAACAGTCTGAATCAGACCACTGTAACCTGCCCTGGGTACAGTCTGAACCAGACCACTGTAACCTGCCCTGGGTACAGTCTGAACCAGACCACTGTAACCTGCCCTGGGTACAGTCTGAATCAGACCACTGTAACCTGCCCTGTGTACAGTCTGAATCAGACCACTGTAACTTGCCCTGGGTACAGTCTGAATCAGACCACTGTAACCTGCCCTGGGTACAGTCTGAATCAGACCACTGTAACCTGCCCTGGGAACAGTCTGAATCAGACCACTGTAACCTGCCCCGGGTACAGTCTGAATCAGACCACTGTAACCTGCCCTGGGTACAGTCTGAATCAGACCACCCTAACCTGCCCTGGGAACAGTCTGAATCAGACCACTGTAACCTGCCCTGGGTACAGTCTGAACCAGACCACTGTAACCTGCCCTGGGTACAGTCAGACCACTGTAACCTGCCCTGGGTACAGTCTGAATCAGACCACTGAACTCCTCCACAGTCTGAATCAGACCACTGTAACCTGCCCTGGGTACAGTCTGAATCAGACCACTGTAACTTGCCCTGGGTACAGTCTGAATCAGACCACTGTAACCTGCCCTGGGTACAGTCAGACCACTGTAACCTGCCCTGGGTACAGTCTGAATCAGACCACTGTAACCTGCCCTGGGTACAGTCTGAATCAGACCACTGTAACCTGCCCTGGGAACAGTCTGAATCAGACCACTGTAACCTGCCCTGGGTACAGTCTGAATCAGACCACTGTAACCTGCCCTGGGAACAGTCTTAATCAGACCACTGTAACCTGCCCTGGGTACAGTCTGAACCAGACCACTGTAACCTGCCCTGGGTACAGTCTGAATCAGACCACTGTAACCTGCCCTGGGTACAGTCTGAATCAGACCACTAACATGCCCTGGGTACAGTCTGAATCAGACCACTGTAACCTGCCCTGGGTACAGTCTGAATCAGACCACTGTAACCTGCCCTGGGAACAGTCTGAATCAGACCACTGTAACCTGCCCTGGGAACAGTCTGAATCAGACCACTGTAACCTGCCCTGGGTACATTCTGAATCAGACCACTGTAGCCTGCCCTGGGTACAGTCAGATCACTGTAACCTGCCCTGGGTACAGTCTGAATCAGACCACTGTAACCTGCCCTGGGTAAAGTCAGACCACTGTAACCTGCCCTGGGTACAGTCTGAATCAGACCACTGTAACCTGCCCTGGGTACAGTCTGAATCAGACCACTGTAACCTGCCCTGGGAACAGTCTGAATCAGACCACCGTAACCTGCCCTGGTTACAGTCTGAATCAGACCACCCTAACCTGCCCTGGGAACAGTCTGAATCAGACCACTGTAACCTGCCCTGGGTACAGTCTGAATCAGACCACTGTAACCTGCCCTGGGTACAGTCAGACCACTGTAACCTGCCCTGGGTACAGTCTGAATCAGACCACTGAACTCCTCCACAGTCTGAATCAGACCACTGTAACCTGCCCTGGGTACAGTCTGAATCAGACCACTGTAACTTGCCCTGGGTACAGTCTGAATCAGACCACTGTAACCTGCCCTGGGTACAGTCAGACCACTGTAACCTGCCCTGGGTACAGTCTGAATCAGACCACTGTAACCTGCCCTGGGTACAGTCTGAATCAGACCACTGTAACCTGCCCTGGGAACAGTCTGAATCAGACCACTGTAACCTGCCCTGGGTACAGTCTGAACCAGACCACTGTAACCTGCCCTGGGTACAGTCTGAACCAGACCACTGTAACCTGCCCTGGGTACAGTCTGAACCAGACCACTGTAACCTGCCCTGGGTACAGTCAGACCACTGTAACCTGCCCTGGGTACAGTCTGAATCAGACCACTGAACTCCTCCACAGTCTGAATCAGACCACTGTAACCTGCCCTGGGTACATTCTGAATCAGACCACTGTAGCCTGCCCTGGGTACAGTCAGATCACTGTAACCTGCCCTGGGTACAGTCTGAATCAGACCACTGTAACCTGCCCTGGGTAAAGTCAGACCACTGTAACCTGCCCTGGGTACAGTCTGAATCAGACCACTGTAACCTGCCCTGGGTACAGTCTGAATCAGACCACTGTAACCTGCCCTGGGAACAGTCTGAATCAGACCACCGTAACCTGCCCTGGTTACAGTCTGAATCAGACCACCCTAACCTGCCCTGGGAACAGTCTGAATCAGACCACTGTAACCTGCCCTGGGTACAGTCTGAATCAGACCACTGTAACTTGCCCTGGGTACAGTCTGAATCAGACCACTGTAACCTGCCCTGGGTACAGTCAGACCACTGTAACCTGCCCTGGGTACAGTCTGAATCAGACCACTGTAACCTGCCCTGGGTACAGTCTGAATCAGACCACTGTAACCTGCCCTGGGAACAGTCTGAATCAGACCACTGTAACCTGCCCTGGGTACAGTCTGAATCAGACCACTGTAACCTGCCCTGGGTACAGTCTGAACCAGACCACTGTAACCTGCCCTGGGTACAGTCTGAACCAGACCACTGTAACCTGCCCTGGGTACAGTCAGACCACTGTAACCTGCCCTGGGTACAGTCTGAATCAGACCACTGAACTCCTCCACAGTCTGAATCAGACCACTGTAACCTGCCCTGGGTACAGTCTGAATCAGACCACTGTAACCTGCCCTGGGTACAGTCAGACCACTGTAACCTGCCCTGGGTACAGTCTGAATCAGACCACTGTAACCTGCCCTGGGAACAGTCTGAATCAGACCACTGTAACCTGCCCTGGGAACAGTCTGAATCAGACCACTGTAACCTGCCCTGGGTACAGTCTGAATCAGACCACTGTAACCTGCCCTGGGTACAGTCTGAATCAGACCACTGTAACCTGCCCTGGGTACAGTCTGAATCAGACCACTGTAACCTGCCCTGGGTACAGTCAGACCACTGTAACCTGCCCTGGGTACAGTCTGAATCAGACCACTGTAACCTGCCCTGGGAACAGTCTGAATCAGACCACTGTAACCTGCCCTGGGAACAGTCTGAATCAGACCACTGTAACCTGCCCTGGGTACAGTCTGAATCAGACCACCCTAACCTGCCCTGGGAACAGTCTGAATCAGACCACTGTAACCTGCCCTGGGTACAGTCTGAACCAGACCACTGTAACCTGCCCTGGGTACAGTCAGACCACTGTAACCTGCCCTGGGTACAGTCTGAATCAGACCACTGAACTCCTCCACAGTCTGAATCAGACCACTGTAACCTGCCCTGGGTACAGTCTGAATCAGACCACTGTAACTTGCCCTGGGTACAGTCTGAATCAGACCACTGTAACCTGCCCTGGGTACAGTCAGACCACTGTAACCTGCCCTGGGTACAGTCTGAATCAGACCACTGTAACCTGCCCTGGGTACAGTCTGAATCAGACCACTGTAACCTGCCCTGGGTACAGTCTGAATCAGACCACTGTAACCTGCCCTGGGTACAGTCTGAATCAGACCACTGTAACCTGCCCTGGGTACAGTCTGAACCAGACCACTGTAACCTGCCCTGGGTACAGTCTGAACCAGACCACTGTAACCTGCCCTGGGTACAGTCTGAATCAGACCACTGAACTCCTCCACAGTCTGAATCAGACCACTGTAACCTGCCCTGGGTACAGTCTGAATCAGACCACTGTAACTTGCCCTGGGTACAGTCTGAATCAGACCACTGTAACCTGCCCTGGGTACAGTCAGACCACTGTAACCTGCCCTGGGTACAGTCTGAATCAGACCACTGTAACCTGCCCTGGGTACAGTCTGAATCAGACCACTGTAACCTGCCCTGGGAACAGTCTGAATCAGACCACTGTAACCTGCCCTGGGTACAGTCTGAATCAGACCACTGTAACCTGCCCTGGGTACAGTCTGAACCAGACCACTGTAACCTGCCCTGGGTACAGTCAGACCACTGTAACCTGCCCTGGGTACAGTCTGAATCAGACCACTGAACTCCTCCACAGTCTGAATCAGACCACTGTAACCTGCCCTGGGTACAGTCTGAATCAGACCACTGTAACTTGCCCTGGGTACAGTCTGAATCAGACCACTGTAACCTGCCCTGGGTACAGTCAGACCACTGTAACCTGCCCTGGGTACAGTCTGAATCAGACCACTGTAACCTGCCCTGGGAACAGTCTGAATCAGACCACTGTAACCTGCCCTGGGAACAGTCTGAATCAGACCACTGTAACCTGCCCTGGGTACAGTCTGAATCAGACCACTGTAACCTGCCCTGGGTACAGTCTGAATCAGACCACTGTAACCTGCCCTGGGTACAGTCTGAATCAGACCACTGTAACCTGCCCTGGGTACAGTCAGACCACTGTAACCTGCCCTGGGTACAGTCTGAATCAGACCACTGTAACCTGCCCTGGGAACAGTCTGAATCAGACCACTGTAACCTGCCCTGGGAACAGTCTGAATCAGACCACTGTAACCTGCTGCCCTGGGTACAGTCTGAATCAGACCACCCTAACCTGCCCTGGGAACAGTCTGAATCAGACCACCCTAACCTGCCCTGGGAACAGTCTGAATCAGACCACTGTAACCTGCCCTGGGTACAGTCTGAACCAGACCACTGTAACCTGCCCTGGGTACAGTCAGACCACTGTAACCTGCCCTGGGTACAGTCTGAATCAGACCACTGAACTCCTCCACAGTCTGAATCAGACCACTGTAACCTGCCCTGGGTACAGTCTGAATCAGACCACTGTAACTTGCCCTGGGTACAGTCTGAATCAGACCACTGTAACCTGCCCTGGGTACAGTCAGACCACTGTAACCTGCCCTGGGTACAGTCTGAATCAGACCACTGTAACCTGCCCTGGGTACAGTCTGAATCAGACCACTGTAACCTGCCCTGGGAACAGTCTGAATCAGACCACTGTAACCTGCCCTGGGAACAGTCTGAATCAGACCACTGTAACCTGCCCTGGGTACATTCTGAATCAGACCACTGTAGCCTGCCCTGGGTACAGTCAGAATCAGACCACTGTAACCTGCCCTGGGTAAAGTCAGACCACTGTAACCTGCCCTGGGTACAGTCTGAATCAGACCACTGTAACCTGCCCTGGGTACAGTCTGAATCAGACCACTGTAACCTGCCCTGGGAACAGTCTGAATCAGACCACCGTAACCTGCCCTGGTTACAGTCTGAATCAGACCACCCTAACCTGCCCTGGGAACAGTCTGAATCAGACCACTGTAACCTGCCCTGGGTACAGTCTGAATCAGACCACTGTAACCTGCCCTGGGTACAGTCAGACCACTGTAACCTGCCCTGGGTACAGTCTGAATCAGACCACTGTAACCTGCCCTGGGTACAGTCAGACCACTGTAACCTGCCCTGGGTACAGTCTGAATCAGACCACTGAACTCCTCCACAGTCTGAATCAGACCACTGTAACCTGCCCTGGGTACAGTCTGAATCAGACCACTGTAACTTGCCCTGGGTACAGTCTGAATCAGACCACTGTAACCTGCCCTGGGTACAGTCAGACCACTGTAACCTGCCCTGGGTACAGTCTGAATCAGACCACTGTAACCTGCCCTGGGTACAGTCTGAATCAGACCACTGTAACTTGCCCTGGGTACAGTCTGAATCAGACCACTGTAACCTGCCCTGGGTACAGTCAGACCACTGTAACCTGCCCTGGGTACAGTCTGAATCAGACCACTGTAACCTGCCCTGGGTACAGTCTGAATCAGACCACTGTAACCTGCCCTGGGAACAGTCTTAATCAGACCACTGTAACCTGCCCTGGGTACAGTCTGAACCAGACCACTGTAACCTGCCCTGGGTACAGTCTGAATCAGACCACTGTAACCTGCCCTGGGTACAGTCTGAATCAGACCACTAACATGCCCTGGGTACAGTCTGAATCAGACCACTGTAACCTGCCCTGGGTACAGTCTGAATCAGACCACTGTAACCTGCCCTGGGAACAGTCTGAATCAGACCACTGTAACCTGCCCTGGGTACATTCTGAATCAGACCACTGTAGCCTGCCCTGGGTACAGTCAGATCACTGTAACCTGCCCTGGGTACAGTCTGAATCAGACCACTAACCTGCCCTGGGTAAAGTCAGACCACTGTAACCTGCCCTGGGTACAGTCTGAATCAGACCACTGTAACCTGCCCTGGGAACAGTCTGAATCAGACCACTGTAACCTGCCCTGGGAACAGTCTGAATCAGACCACTGTAACCTGCCCTGGGTACAGTCTGAATCAGACCACTGAACTCCTCCACAGTCTGAATCAGACCACTGTATCCTGCCCTGGGTACAGTCTGAACCAGACCACTAACCTGCCCTGGGTACAGTCTGAATCAGACCACTAACCTGCCCTGGGTACAGTCTGAATCAGACCACTAACCTGCCCTGGGTACAGTCTGAATCAGACCACTGTAACCTTCCAAAGGAAAGCAGACCCAGACAGTCTTTTTTCTCTCCCTCAGGATGGAAAGTTACAATGCATTCAAAGAACAGACAGAGGGAGGGATGGATGGAAAGAGAGTGAGGGAGGGATGGAGAGAGTGAGGGAGGGATGGAGAGAGTGAGGGAGGGAGGGAGGGATGGAGAGAGTGAGGGAGGGATGGAGAGAGTGAGGGAGGGATGGAGAGAGGGAGGGAGGGTCCAGATTGGTCAGTGCTGATGAAAGCAGCAGGCTGAGGGAGGGATGGAGAGACGGAGGGATGGAGAGAGGGAGGGAGGGAGGGATAGAGGGAGGGAGGGATGGAGAGAGGGAGGGAGGGAGGGATGGAGAGAGTGAGGGATGGATGGAGAGAGTGAGGGAGGGAGGGAGAGAGTGAGGGAGGGAGGGAGGGATGGAGAGAGGGAGGGAGGGTCCAGGTTGGTCAGTGCTGAGGAAAGCAGCAGGCTGAGGGAAGGATGAAGGCATCTGGACAAAGATTAAGGGCTCTCTCTTGCGCCCCCCTTTCTCTCTCTGGTTGCTAAGGGACTTTGAGGCTGAGTCGGGGTCACTTCACCTTGGAGGATCGCAGACAGCCGTCACTATGGTTACCACATTGGAACCCCCTCCATGTCCCCCCAAACCCACCTGCCGCCTCCATGCCTTCCTCAATTTTTTTGGAATGGGGCCGTCCCGTTCTAGCCGACCCTTCATCCACTGTTCCAATTCCACCACCATCTCTCTCACATGCCAGGAGAGTGTCTGTTGAGACAGAAACCTCCCCAGGCCACATTTAACAGAAAAGAAGACAAGCTGTACTGCAGTGCTGGATATGGGAACCAGGTGTGTGTTCCCAACAGCTACGGAGGCAGAGATATAGAGGAAGCCATGAAAGAAATACAAGTCCCTTTAAAACAGTGGTGAAGCCTGCTACTGAGTGTTAAAACAGTGGTGAAGCCTGCTACTGAGTGTTAAAACAGTGGTGAAGCCTGCTACTGAGTGTTAAAACAGTGGTGAAGCCTGCTACTGACACGGTGTTAAAACAGTGGTGAAGCCTGCTACTGACACGGTGTTAAAACAGTAGTGAAGCCTGCTACTGACACGGTGTTAAAACAGTAGTGAAGCCTGCTACTGACACGGTGTTAAAACAGTAGTGAAGCCTGCTACTGACACGGTGTTAAAACAGTGGTGAAGCCTGCTACTGAGTGTTAAAACAGTGGTGAAGCCTGCTACTGAGTGTTAAAACAGTGGTGAAGCCTGCTACTGACAGTGTTAAAACAGTGGTGAAGCCTGCTACTGACAGTGTTAAAACAGTGGTGAAGCCTGCTACTGAGTGTTAAAACAGTGGTGAAGCCTGCTACTGAGTGTTAAAACAGTGGTGAAGCCTGCTACCGACACGGTGTTAAAACAGTGGTGAAGCCTGCTACTGACAGTGTTAAAACAGTGGTGAAGCCTGCTACTGACAGTGTTAAAACAGTGGTGAAGCCTGCTACTGACAGTGTTAAAACAGTGGTGAAGCCTGCTACTGACACGGTGTTAAAACAGTAGTGAAGCCTGCTACTGACACGGTGTTAAAACAGTAGTGAAGCCTGCTACTGACACGGTGTTAAAACAGTAGTGAAGCCTGCTACTGACACGGTGTTAAAACAGTGGTGAAGCCTGCTACTGACACGGTGTTAAAACAGTGGTGAAGCCTGCTACTGACACAGTGTTAAAACAGTGGTGAAGCCTGCTACTGACACGGTGTTAAAACAGTAGTGAAGCCTGCTACTGACACGGTGTTAAAACAGTGGTGAAGCCTGCTACTGACACGGTGTTAAAACAGTGGTGAAGCCTGCTACTGACACGGTGTTAAAACAGTGGTGAAGCCTGCTACTGACAGTGTTAAAACAGTGGTGAAGCCTGCTACTGACACAGTGTTAAAACAGTGGTGAAGCCTGCTACTGACAGTGTTAAAACACTGGTGAAGCCTGCTACTGACAGTGTTAAAACAGTGGTGAAGCCTGCTACTGACACAGTGTTAAAACAGTGGTGAAGCCTGCTACTGACAGTGTTAAAACACTGGTGAAGCCTGCTACTGACAGTGTTAAAACACTGGTGAAGCCTGCTACTGACAGTGTTAAAACACTGGTGAAGCCTGCTACTGACAGTGTTAAAACACTGGTGAAGCCTGCTACTGACAGTGTTAAAACACTGGTGAAGCCTGCTACTGACAGTGTTAAAACACTGGTGAAGCCTGCTACTGACAGTGTTAAAACACTGGTGTTATTTTACAGTTTGGCTGCTACAGACACTGTGTTATTTTACTGATTGACTGCTACAGACACGGTGTTATTTTACAGTTTGACTGCTCGTCATACAGTGGCCTGAAGTTTTGTACCACTGGGTTTCTGATGTTTGTTGTATTGGCTTGTCTGAGCTTAGAGCTGTGGTTCTATCCATGTTGCTTTTCAGTAATATCACTTAGAGCTGTGGTTCTATCCATGATGCTTTTCAGTAATATCACTTAGAGCTGTGGTTCTATCCATGATGCTTTTCAGTAATATCACTTAGAGCTGTGGTTCTATCCATGTTGCTTTTCAGTAATATCACTTAGAGCTGTGGTTCTATCCATGTTGCTTTTCAGTAATATCACTTAGAGCTGTGGTTCTATCCATGATGCTTTTCAGTAATATCACTTAGAGCTGTGGTTCTATCCATGTTGCTTTTCAGTAATATCACTTAGAGCTGTGGCTCTATCCATGTTGCTTTTCAGTAATATCACTTAGGAGCTGTGGTTCTATCCATGTTGCTTTTCAGTAATATCACTTAGAGCTGTGGTTCTATCCATGATGCTTTTCAGTAATATCACTTAGAGCTGTGGCTCTATCCATGTTGCTTTTCAGTAATATCACTTAGAGCTGTGGCTCTATCCATGTTGCTTTTCAGTAATATCACTTAGAGCTGTGGTTCTATCCATGTTGCTTTTCAGTAATATCACTTAGGAGCTGTGGTTCTATCCATGTTGCTTTTCAGTAATATCACTTAGAGCTGTGGTTCTATCCATGATGCTTTTCAGTAATATCACTTAGAGCTGTGGCTCTATCCATGTTGCTTTTCAGTAATATCACTTAGAGCTGTGGCTCTATCCATGATGCTTTTCAGTAATATCACTTAGAGCTGTGGTTCTATCCATGTTGCTTTTCAGTAATATCACTTAGGAGCTGTGGTTCTATCCATGATATCCTCATGAAGGCTGAGAAACATTAACATGCCATAACCATATAATTGGAAAACAGGGCAATAGAAAGATTTTGTATTGCGTACTGTACACAGGAGACCATGGAAAAGGTTGTGGGAAACAAAATATTTTTGATGCTACACATAAAAAGTTAATGGCTCAACACAGCAACAAAAAAAAAACCCATTGGAAAATAGAACATGAACCAGATGTGTTCCTTGCAGCAAAATACTGCTACATGCACCGTATACATTAAAAGGGGCAATCAGCTATTTAAAACAATAACAAAGCCAGATCCTGCCACTGTTTCTGTTAAAAGATGAGAGATTGACATTTTTTCCAGCCCAAGCACTATTTCATAGAGCTATGGATGCAAGAACGGACTATCCACAATATCAACATTATATACTGAACAAAAATATAACACAATTATGTAACAATTTCAAAGATGTTACTGAGTTACAGTTCATATGAGGAAATCAGTCAATTGAAATAAACTCATTAGGCCCTAATTTATGGATTTTATATGACTTGGCAGGGGTGCAGCAATGGGTGGGCCTATGCATTCCCAGGCCAACCCTGGCTGGGGAGCCAGGCCCAGCCAATCAGAATTAGTTTTTCCCCACAAAAGGTCTTTATTACAGACAAAAATACTCTTCAGTTTCATTAGCTGTCCGGGTGGTTAGTCTCAGATGATCCTGCAGGTGAAGAAGCCAGATGTGGAGGTCTTGGGCTGGCATGGTTACATGTGGTCTGCGGTTGTGAGGACGGATGGACGTACTGCCAAGTTCTCTAAAACGATGTTGGAGGCAGCATTCAATTCTCTGGCAACAGCTCTGGTGGACATGTCTGCATTCAGCATGCCAATTGAACTCTCCCTCAAAACTTGAGAGATCTGTGGCATTGTGTTGGGTGACAAAACTGCACATTTTAAAGTGGCCTTTTATTGTCCCCAGCACAAGGTGCACCTGTGTAATGATCATGCTGTTTAATCAGCTGCTTGATATGCCACATCTGTCAGATGGATGGATTATCTTGGCAAAGGAGAAATGCTCACGAACAGTGATGTAAACACATTTGTGCACAACATTTGAGGTAAAATAGTATTTTTGGTGCGTATGGAAAGTTTTGGGGATTGTTGGACCAACACTACATATTGCATTTATATTTTTGTTCAGTATAGTTGTATATTTTGAGCTGTGCTCCTAAAAAAGTGTGCAAACGTCTTGTAGAATCTACACCCACAGCTTGCATTCTCCAGATATATATATTTTTAATGCAGTAGTTTGATGCTCTGAAATGCGATAATTTGAGTGACCTGTGAAGGAATATTTTGTATTTGTGCTTTTCTAATAACCAATTCGACTGGGTTCATGCAAGTGACTGATTGATCGTGCCTGGGAGGAATCCTCACCATCAGTATAAGCAATTTGGAAGTATGCCCAGAACATTGTTTTGAGAATGGAAAAGGATATCTCACTTTCAAGGTCTCAGCGTGGAGAAAAGAGGCCTCTCGTGAGGTATTTGTCGGTCACATGCATGAAGTTAATGATGAATAAATATAAAGCATGCTAATATAACTTGTCTGTGTAAGCAGTATATGAGAGGACTAACGGGACTGCCCCGGCAGAGCTTCCGACCGACGTGTACTATGGTGCATTAAGTTTGTTGGAACCACTCCAGCTTTCTGATAATTCATTTAATATTGACTTCAGGTGTCCCTGGTGGTAATTTCAACAACAGACCATTCAAAAGTTCCAACATAGAAAAATGGATAAGAGAAAAACATAGCCTTAGGTAATAAATACTCTTCACATTAAAAGAGTAATACTATTGCCATGTGTTTTTCATTGAGGCCATATTGCATACAGACATAGATATAAGGTTGTCATGACATTGCAATGGTAGCTCATGTTAAGATATGTGAAACAGTCCTCGGAATCTGAAGGCCAACAGATCTGCTGGGGTCCAAGTCGCCCACAGAACCTGAAGGCCAACAGCTCTGCTGGGGTCCAAGCTGCCCACAGAACCTGAAGGCCAACAGATCTGCTGGGGTCCAAGCTGCCCACAGAACCTGAAGGCCAACAGATCTGCTGGGGTCCAAGCTGCCCACAGAACCTGAAGGCCAACAGCTCTGCTGGGGTCCAAGCTGCCCACAGAACCTGAAGGCCAACAGATCTGCTGGGGTCCAAGCTGCCCACAGAACCTGAAGGCCAACAGATCTGCTGGGGTCCAAGCTGCCCACAGAACATGAAGGCCAACAGATTTGCTGGGGTCCAAGCTGCCCACAGAACATGAAGGCCAACAGATCTGCTGGGGTCCAAGCTTCCCACAGAACCTGAAGGCCAACAGCTCTGCTGGGGTCCAAGCTGCCCACAGAACCTGAAGGCCAACAGATCTGCTGGGGTCCAAGCTGCTCAAAGAACCTGAAGGCCAACAGATCTGCTGGGGTCCAAGCTGCCCACAGAACATGAAGGCCAACAGCTCTGCTGGGGTCCAAGCTGCCCACAGAACCTGAAGGCCAACAGATCTGCTGGGGTCCAAGCTGCCCACAGAACCTGAAGGCCAACAGATCTGCTGGGGTCCAAGCTGCCCACAGAATATGAAGGCCAACAGATCTGCTGGGGTCCGTGTGCGTTGCACCCAGTGTTACAGTTAACAAAAGTAACGTGGTACTTTACAATATTACTTCACATTGTAACTCCTTATATAAAACTCGCTTTGTTATTTTGCGTTACTTTCACGATAAATTATCTTTCATTATACATTCACTAGTTTCTCTTTTCATCTGCTTAAATTAGCCAAATACACTGAGTGAACAAAACATTAGGAACACCTGCTTTTTCCGTGACAGACTGACCAGGTGAAAGTTGGGATCCCTTATTGATGTCAGTGTAGATGAAGGGAAGGAGACAGGTTAAGGAATGATTTTTAGACCTTAAGACAATTGAGACATGGATTGTGTGTGTGTGTGCCATTCCAAGGGTGAATGGGCAAGACAAAATATATAAGTGCCTTTGAACTGGGTATGATAGTAGGTGCCAGGTGCACTGTTTACAGTGTGTCAAGAACTGCAATGCTGCTGGGGATTTCTCGCTCAACAGTTTTCCCGTGTGTATTAAGAATGGTCCACCACCCAAAGGACACGCAGTCAACGGCAGGCCAGTGGTCGAAAAACAGGTCATTGATGAAAGAGGACAGACAGACAGTCCAGTACAACATTGGTGTCCAAAGACCCATAAAATAATGCGCAACTTGTCGCACCTTGACATGAATGGGGCACGGTAGCCAATCACCTTCGAGAGTTCCACTTCTTTCAGCATACAAAAAAAAGAAAAACTGTAGTTGAAGGAACAAAAACACTAGAGAATTGGAAAACATTGGGCTGATGAATCCCGGTT
Organism: Oncorhynchus kisutch; assembly: GCF_002021735.2. Lineage (NCBI taxonomy): Eukaryota > Metazoa > Chordata > Actinopteri > Salmoniformes > Salmonidae > Oncorhynchus > Oncorhynchus kisutch. The sequence continues at coordinate 43,084,975 of NC_034196.2, read as the reverse complement.
CCTGCTGTTTCACGCTGATGAGAAGACTTAGAGTATAGAGAAAACCACGAGTACATGCATCCATCATGCAGCGTCTCAACATTGCAGGCTGGTGGTGGTGGTGGTGGTGTGATGGTATGTTTCCATGGCACACATTGGGCCTCTTGATGAAAGTGGAGCAATGTTTTGAATTCCACAGGATGTCTAAAACATCATTGCCAATCAGGTGCATCCTTTCACGGCAGCAGTGTATCCATCTGCAAATATATATATATATTTTTTAGCAGGATAATGCCCCATGCCACAAGGCTAGGATTGTCCAGGAATGGTTGCACGGACATGACAGTGAATTCAGTTTACGGCAGTGTCCTGCCCAGACACCAGATCTCAGTCCAATTGAGCATCTGTAGGGATGAGATGGAACGAGCTAGTTGGAGTGGAGATCCACTACCAGTCATCTTGACAACTCGTGGGAAGCATTGGAGTCAACATGGACCAGCATCCCTATGGAACGCTTGCAACCCCTTGTAGAGTCCCATACCCCGACGAATTAAGGCTGTTCTGAGGGCAAAAGGGGGTGCAACTCAATATTAGGAAGATTTTCAGACATCAAACATCTGTACAGATATCCTATCTTTCCATTCAAAATCTTTCTCTCGAACCGCCAGTTCTGGTTAGACCGCACGTACATGCACCCTAGGTTACTTGACAAAGTAACTATTATTATATTACCCACATTTTTAAAAAGTAACGCGTTACATTACTAGTTACTCAACAAACAAAAAAGCAATCTGATTACGTAAGGTGTTACTTTTGTAAAGACCCTAGCGGGCATATCAAAGTTTTGTGGCGTTTCAGGCGGCCATTGCAAGGTTCTTGATCGAGAATCGAACTTGGCATCCTAAGGGCAACAGACAGACGTGTTCCCACCGTTCCGGAGCTCTAATCAGTCTTATCAATGACAGGTTGGTTACAGTAGGAATGTAGAACCTTCACAGCTCAAAAGACACCTACCAAGAGAGAGTCTCTCACAACAAGCCGGACTTCATATTTAACGCATCAGCATAAGTGCATACGAAGCTGAGCTCTGAGGGAGAGTTATTATTATTTATTTTTCAACAGCTGTGAGATGACACAAGCTTGTTGAACTACTCTTGTTTTCTATGGCACGCGTGTGTGGGGGGGGGGGGGGGGGGGCGTGAGGTTGATGCTCGCAATAATATTTATCTTTACTAGAACACGGCTGGGAGTCTAAAAAAAAACATTTTGTGACATGTGCTTTACATTTTCCTCCACAAACATATCGTACTTAACTCAAATGTAGCGGGAGAGCTGCTGTGCCTGGCGGGCGTCCATGTTAACATACGCTGTCATCCCCCTGGCGGAGGAGATCCTCTCTTGGCCAATCACTAATGCCGGGGATCTAAACACAGTCCTCTAGTCAAATGAGCTGGAATCATTTCAAGCTGAGATCTGCAGTTGCTACATTCATTTTTTTGGACTTAAAAAAAAAAAATGTGCCTGTTGATTCTTGAAGGATATAATTTATAAAATGCCTCGTAAACTCAGTTCAACTGCCGTACCCCATCAGAACCCCCAAAATATAAGCTTGTTTTATTCCAATGTTTGTAAACGAAGTAAATGTAAACAAACACTATATAGCTTCATAACATGGTTCAAACTATACTTTAGATATCATGGATGGTGAGGCCTTGCATCCATAGCTCTGTCAATGAATTTAAGAGTGGTTTCTCCAGACAGATTTTTACAGAAACAGTGGTGGGGGATATGCTGTGTTATCGTTTCAACTTCTGATTGCCCCTTTAAAATCATCCCTTTTGTATAGAGAGGAGCGGCGGCCTCTCCATCTCTTTGACATCTAGAACAGAGAGTGAGACAGAGACCGTCTAGATTGTCTACAGTACAGTAGACCACAGTGAATGTTCACTAAGTTTCATTTGTACAGGGTTTGTATTCTGGACACTAGTTTCATTTGTACAGGGTTCGTATTCTGGACACTAGTTTCATTTGTACAGGGTTCATATTCTGGACAATAGTTTCATTTGTACAGGGTTCATATTCTGGACAATAGTTTCCTTTGTACAGGGTTCATATTCTGGACACTAGTTTCCTTTGTACAGTACGGTATTCATAATCTGGACAATAGTTTTATTTGTACAGTACAGTGTTAGTGTTCTGGACACAAAGGGAGATGAATATTGATTTAGAAACCTGGTTGTGTGGGGTTAGATTACTTCTCAGACCACTTTGTCATCCGTACTGGGTCATGCCAAATCCTTCTGCCCAGGACACACTACTGTCATCACTTCTGAAAAGCCAAACAATGGTCCTATACTACCCTAATAAAGGACTTGGAGATGAAGACCTCATAGGTGATCAGTTCATGGTGGTAAGAATTTCAATGAAACTGTCACTTGTACTGCAGATCTTCACATAGTAACATAGGCTTCAGTAGTTCAGACCACACATTCTTTTTGTTACAGCTTTTCATTCTAAGACGAAAAATAAACCTAATCCTGCCACATTCAAAGTAAATCCAATGTTATCAATGAAAACAATTTCCAGCAGTTTTATTAGCCCTAATATTTACTAGCCTAATTAAAAATGTCTGGAGGTCGGGTTAACGTGTTGATATAATTACAAAATAATTCTGAGCGAGCAGACTGCCGACCACCGAAAAATTCAGGTCGCAAAGAAACAGACTTGTCTCCAAAACGAAACGATCCGTAAGATTCCATCTTGGGACTCCCCCTGTCAGTCCCAGCAGTGCATGTCTTTCACAGTTGAGCTCCAGGAGCCGGCTCCGGCTTTAAATCAAGCCCCCGTTAGAAGTTCTGTGCTTCCGGGGCCACGCTTGGTCGCGCTCCCTCAAGGCAGACTCTGTATCTACAATATATGCCTGAAGAACTCATTAGAGCCACTGGAGGAATGAGCTCCCCTGTCATGATGCACAGCTCCCCCCCACCCCCACCGCCTGTGTGTGTGTGTGTGTGTGTGTGTGTGTGTGTGTGTGTGTGTGTGTGTGTGTGTGTGTGTGTGTGTGTGTGTGTGTGTGTGTGTGAAAGGTATGTTTGTGGGGGAGAAGGGGGGGTCAGACTCAACTTACTTGAAGTTGTCGTCCTCTACGAACTTCTGAAGCTCCTCGATATAGCGCACGGACATTAAATACTTCTGAACATGGGGGAGGGTCACCAGGTGATCTGTGAAGAGGGAAAGTGGTGTGGGGGAGGGAGAGAGGGTAGCAGGAAGACAAAAAACAGACAGTAAGACAAGAGAGAGAGACCAAGAGAGAGAAATGGTTTGGAACACTTCATTGTCTTCCTCTTAATGTGGTTTGTTGAGCTACATTTACTGCAACACGGACAGCAGTGTCTCCTCCTAACCCCTCCCATCGGCAACAGTCTCCTCCTAACCCCTCCCATCGGCAACAGTCTCCTCCTAACCCCTCCCATTGGCAACAGTCTCCTCCTAATTCCTCTAATCAGCAGCACTCTACTTCTAACAAAAAATTAACATCTGAGAAGTCTGGGTAATCCTTCCCCCATTCTCTCCTCAAAGTCTGGTCCGAGTGAAGCAAATGGCTAGCGCCTAGCCGGCAGTACGTGAGAGACATGACGTGTAAGCTCTGGGGGCGAACACCGGGCGGTTTGGTTGTTGCATCTTAATGCTGTTACCAGCTGTCGTAGGGGGTTAAGGTTGTACATGTGTGCATTTCGGCCCCATGCGGTTGCCATTTTGTTCGGGCCCTGGGGAAGTTCTCAGAACCTCACTGGCATTGGCCTTGCCGCTCATCTCTGTGTGCGTCGATGAGGGATTTACTTTATTTAAACCAACTCTGCTAACACTGACGCCATGGCAGCGAGGCCAACTACAACTGGAATTAATAAACCTCTCCTTCGTTTTCACTGTGCTTGTTCTTTACTCTGCACAACATTTCATATATACTGTAAAAGTCTTATACCAGGCCAGGATTTGATGGGCTTTCATAAACATTATTGCAACACTTTAGGGTTCATGAGCTCAGTCTTGTTGCAGTAGAAGAGACATCTTGGATCCGAGATCTGTTCCACAGTTCCAATGTAGAAATGAGCAGTAAACATTTGCCTGCTCTTGCCAGTGTTGTCTAACTAAAAGTATCTTCAAACACAGGCAACTTAAAGATGATGTACATACCAAGGACAGCAGGACTACCATCATACAGGCCTGAGGGAACATTCATATCATTTAACAACCCACCTGGCCTTTCGGTCTATCAGTGCCCTCTAGAGAATGTTGAGAAAGTTGTCGGGCATTTCTTTAGCATATGGATCAGATATCAACGCATCAGATATCAATTACATAGAGTCAACGATATATTTTGTATAATTCTATAGAAAGTCACAGGAAAAAGCGTTGGCCTAAATAGCCTAGATTAGTTTCTATTACAATAAAAACAGTACAGTGTAATCCGTTGGATCAACTTTATTTGTAGATTTGATTAGTAAGAGTTATAGTCACTAATAAAGCCCAGTTACAGCTCCTTTTGACAAATTAGAAACTAAAAAAGATAATATAACCAGTCAGGTGTGCAGGTGAAATTATTTCCAGTATTCCTAAAGAGAAGCACCAGTGCATGAACAACTGTAAATGTTGAATTGCATAAATAAATATTTGTGGAAATATATTCATGATAAAGATATAAAAAGTAATTTGTTGATTGGATCAGAGACTATTGTGCCATTATACCCAGTGCCTTTACGAATGAATCAAATCTAGTCTTTCTTTACGCTTTTTGGGTCCACAGTCATCACACATCTTCGGCGCTTTATGTGCGCACACCCCACAAACAAATTGGTTGTACTGCGCACAGTTTTCATGAATTTGGAGAGTTATTTGACAAAGGTAAGTGTCATAGAAACTGCAGAAGCTCTTTCCGCTACTATATAGAAATCTAAATATTTTACTTTAAGGAGGATCAGATAGAGAGAAAGCATCACTTTATCTGTCAATTAGAGGAGGCAGGGTTAGTGGTTAGAGTGTAGAGGCGGTAGGTACCCTAGTGGTTAGAGTGTAGAGGTGGTAAGTACCCTAGTGGTTAGAGTGTAGAGGTGGTAGGTACCCTAGTGGTTAGAGTGTAGAGGTGGTAGGTACCCTAGTGGTTAGAGTGTAGAGGAGGCAAGGTTAGTGGTTAGAGTGTAGAGGCGGTAGGTACCCTAGTGGTTAGAGTATAGAGGTGGTAGGTACCCTAGTGGTTAGAGTGTAGAGGCGGTAGGTACCCTAGTGGTTAGAGTGTAGAGGTGGTAGGTACCCTAGTGGTTAGAGTGTAGAGGAGGCAAGGTTAGTGGTTAGAGTGTAGAGGCGGTAGGTACCCTAGTGGTTAGAGTGTAGAGGTGGTAAGTACCCTAGTGGTTAGAGTGTAGAGGTGGTAAGTACCCTAGTGGTTAGAGTGTAGAGGTGGTAGGTACCCTAGTGGTTAGAGTGTAGAGGGGGCAGGGTAGCCTAGTGGTTAGAGTGTAGAGGAGGCAGGTAGCCTAGTGGTTAGAGTGTAGAGGAGGGAGGTAGCCTAGTGGTTAGAGTGTAGAGGCGGTAGGTACCCTAGTGGTTAGAGTGTAGGGGCGGTAGGTACCCTAGTGGTTAGAGTGTAGAGGCGGCAGGGTTAGCCTAGTGGTTAGAGTGTAGAGGCGGCAGGGTTAGCCTAGTGGTTAGAGTGTAGAGGAGGCAGGGTAACCTAGTGGTTAGAGTGTAGAGGAGGCAGGGTAGCCTAGTGGTTAGAGTGTAGAGGCGGTAGGTACCCTAGTGGTTAGAGTGTAGAGGCGGCAGGGTTAGCCTAGTGGTTAGAGTGTAGAGGCGGGAGGGTTAGCCTAGTGGTTAGAGTGTAGAGGCGGCAGGGTTAGTGGTTAGAGTGTAGAGGCGGCAGGGTTAGTGGTTAGAGTGTAGAGGCGGTAGGTACCCTAGTGGTTAGAGTGTAGAGGGGGCAGGTACCCTAGTGGTTAGAGTGTAGGGGCGGTAGGTACCCTAGTGGTTAGAGTGTAGAGGCGGCAGGGTTAGCCTAGTGGTTAGAGTGTAGAGGCGGCAGGGTTAGCCTAGTGGTTAGAGTGTAGAGGCGGCAGGGTTAGCCTAGTGGTTAGAGTGTAGAGGCGGCAGGGTTAGTGGTTAGAGTGTAGAGGCGGTAGGTACCCTAGTGGTTAGAGTGTAGAGGAGGCAGGGTAGCCTAGTGGTTAGAGTGTAGAGGGGGCAGGGTAGCCTAGTGGTTAGAGTGTAGAGGCGGCAGGGTAGCCTAGTGGTTAGAGTGTAGAGGCGGTAGGTAACCTAGTGGTTAGAGTGTAGAGGCGGCAGGGTAGCCTAGTGGTTAGAGTGTAGAGGCGGCAGGGTAGCCTAGTGGTTAGTGTAGAGGCGGCAGGGTAGCCTAGTGGTTAGAGTGTAGAGGCGGCAGGGTAGCCTAGTGGTTAGAGTGTAGAGGTGGCAGGTAGCCTAGTGGTTAGAATGTAGAGGTGGCAGGTAGCCTAGTGGTTAGAGTGTAGAGGCGGCAGGGTAGCCTAGTGGTTAGAGTGTAGAGGCGGTAGGTAACCTAGTGGTTAGAGTGTAGAGGCGGCAGGGTAGCCTAGTGGTTAGAGTGTAGAGGAGGCAGGGTAGCCTAGTGGTTAGAGTGTAGAGGCGGTAGGTAACCTAGTGGTTAGAGTGTAGAGGCGGTAGGTAACCTAGTGGTTAGAGTGTAGAGGCGGCAGGGTAGCCTAGTGGTTAGAGTGTAGAGGAGGCAGGTAGCCTAGTGGTTAGAGTGTAGAGGCAGCAGGGTAGCCTAGTGGTTAGAGTGTAGAGGAGGCAGGTAGCCTAGTGGTTAGAGTGTAGAGGCGGTAGGTAGCCTAGTGGTTAGAGTGTAGAGGCGGTAGGTAACCTAGTGGTTAGAGTGTAGAGGTGGCAGGTAGCCTAGTGGTTTGAGTGTAGAGGCGGTAGGTAACCTAGTGGTTAGAGTGTAGAGGCGGCAGGGTAGCCTAGTGGTTAGAGTGTAGAGGAGGCAGGGTAGCCTAGTGGTTAGAGTGTAGAGGGGGCAGGGTAGCCTAGTGGTTAGAGTGTAGAGGCGGCAGGGTAGCCTAGTGGTTAGAGTGTAGAGGCGGTAGGTAACCTAGTGGTTAGAGTGTAGAGGCGGCAGGGTAGCCTAGTGGTTAGAGTGTAGAGGCGGCAGGGTAGCCTAGTGGTTAGTGTAGAGGCGGCAGGGTAGCCTAGTGGTTAGAGTGTAGAGGCGGCAGGGTAGCCTAGTGGTTAGAGTGTAGAGGTGGCAGGTAGCCTAGTGGTTAGAATGTAGAGGTGGCAGGTAGCCTAGTGGTTAGAGTGTAGAGGCGGCAGGGTAGCCTAGTGGTTAGAGTGTAGAGGCGGTAGGTAACCTAGTGGTTAGAGTGTAGAGGCGGCAGGGTAGCCTAGTGGTTAGAGTGTAGAGGAGGCAGGGTAGCCTAGTGGTTAGAGTGTAGAGGCGGTAGGTAACCTAGTGGTTAGAGTGTAGAGGCGGTAGGTAACCTAGTGGTTAGAGTGTAGAGGCGGCAGGGTAGCCTAGTGGTTAGAGTGTAGAGGCGGCAGGGTAGCCTAGTGGTTAGAGTGTAGAGGTAGCAGGGTAGCCTAGTGGTTAGAGTGTAGAGGCGGCAGGGTAGCCTAGTGGTTAGAGTGTAGAGGAGGCAGGTAGCCTAGTGGTTAGAGTGTAGAGGCGGCAGGGTAGCCTAGTGGTTAGAGTGTAGAGGCGGCAGGGTAGCCTAGTGGTTAGAGTGTAGAGGAGGCAGGTAGCCTAGTGGTTAGAGTGTAGAGGCAGCAGGGTAGCCTAGTGGTTAGAGTGTAGAGGAGGCAGGTAGCCTAGTGGTTAGAGTGTAGAGGCGGTAGGTAGCCTAGTGGTTAGAGTGTAGAGGCGGTAGGTAACCTAGTGGTTAGAGTGTAGAGGTGGCAGGTAGCCTAGTGGTTTGAGTGTAGAGGCGGTAGGTAACCTAGTGGTTAGAGTGTAGAGGCGGCAGGGTAGCCTAGTGGTTAGAGTGTAGAGGCGGCAGGGTAGCCTAGTGGTTAGAGTGTAGAGGAGGCAGGGTAGCCTAGTGGTTAGAGTGTAGAGGCGGCAGGGTTAGCCTAGTGGTTAGAGTGTAGAGGAGGCAGGGTAACCTAGTGGTTAGAGTGTAGAGGAGGCAGGGTAGCCTAGTGGTTAGAGTGTAGAGGCGGTAGGTACCCTAGTGGTTAGAGTGTAGAGGCGGCAGGGTTAGCCTAGTGGTTAGAGTGTAGAGGCGGGAGGGTTAGCCTAGTGGTTAGAGTGTAGAGGCGGCAGGTACCCTAGTGGTTAGAGTGTAGAGGAGGCAGGGTAGCCTAGTGGTTAGAGTGTAGAGGCGGTAGGTACCCTATTGGTTAGAGTGTAGAGGCGGCAGGGTTAGCCTAGTGGTTAGAGTGTAGAGGCGGCAGGGTTAGTGGTTAGAGTGTAGAGGGGGCAGGGTAGCCTAGTGGTTAGAGTGTAGAGGAGGGAGGTAGCCTAGTGGTTAGAGTGTAGAGGCGGTAGGTACCCTAGTGGTTAGAGTGTAGGGGCGGTAGGTACCCTAGTGGTTAGAGTGTAGAGGCGGCAGGGTTAGCCTAGTGGTTAGAGTGTAGAGGCGGCAGGGTTAGTGGTTAGAGTGTAGAGGCGGCAGGGTTAGTGGTTAGAGTGTAGAGGCGGTAGGTACCCTAGTGGTTAGAGTGTAGAGGGGGCAGGTACCCTAGTGGTTAGAGTGTAGAGGCGGCAGGGTTAGCCTAGTGGTTAGAGTGTAGAGGCGGCAGGGTTAGCCTAGTGGTTAGAGTGTAGAGGCGGCAGGGTTAGCCTAGTGGTTAGAGTGTAGAGGCGGCAGGGTTAGCCTAGTGGTTAGAGTGTAGAGGCGGCAGGGTTAGCCTAGTGGTTAGAGTGTAGAGGCGGCAGGGTTAGCCTAGTGGTTAGAGTGTAGAGGCGGCAGGGTTAGTGGTTAGAGTGTAGAGGCGGTAGGTACCCTAGTGGTTAGAGTGTAGAGGGGGCAGGTACCCTAGTGGTTAGAGTGTAGGGGCGGTAGGTACCCTAGTGGTTAGAGTGTAGAGGCGGCAGGGTTAGCCTAGTGGTTAGAGTGTAGAGGCGGCAGGGTTAGCCTAGTGGTTAGAGTGTAGAGGCGGCAGGGTTAGCCTAGTGGTTAGAGTGTAGAGGCGGCAGGGTTAGTGGTTAGAGTGTAGAGGCGGTAGGTACCCTAGTGGTTAGAGTGTAGAGGGGGCAGGTACCCTAGTGGTTAGAGTGTAGGGGCGGTAGGTACCCTAGTGGTTAGAGTGTAGAGGCGGCAGGGTTAGCCTAGTGGTTAGAGTGTAGAGGCGGCAGGGTTAGCCTAGTGGTTAGAGTGTAGAGGCGGCAGGGTTAGCCTAGTGGTTAGAGTGTAGAGGCGGCAGGGTTAGTGGTTAGAGTGTAGAGGCGGTAGGTACCCTAGTGGTTAGAGTGTAGAGGAGGCAGGGTAGCCTAGTGGTTAGAGTGTAGAGGGGGCAGGGTAGCCTAGTGGTTAGAGTGTAGAGGCGGCAGGGTAGCCTAGTGGTTAGAGTGTAGAGGCGGTAGGTAACCTAGTGGTTAGAGTGTAGAGGCGGCAGGGTAGCCTAGTGGTTAGAGTGTAGAGGCGGCAGGGTAGCCTAGTGGTTAGTGTAGAGGCGGCAGGGTAGCCTAGTGGTTAGAGTGTAGAGGCGGCAGGGTAGCCTAGTGGTTAGAGTGTAGAGGTGGCAGGTAGCCTAGTGGTTAGAATGTAGAGGTGGCAGGTAGCCTAGTGGTTAGAGTGTAGAGGCGGCAGGGTAGCCTAGTGGTTAGAGTGTAGAGGCGGTAGGTAACCTAGTGGTTAGAGTGTAGAGGCGGCAGGGTAGCCTAGTGGTTAGAGTGTAGAGGAGGCAGGGTAGCCTAGTGGTTAGAGTGTAGAGGCGGTAGGTAACCTAGTGGTTAGAGTGTAGAGGCGGTAGGTAACCTAGTGGTTAGAGTGTAGAGGCGGCAGGGTAGCCTAGTGGTTAGAGTGTAGAGGCGGCAGGGTAGCCTAGTGGTTAGAGTGTAGAGGTAGCAGGGTAGCCTAGTGGTTAGAGTGTAGAGGCGGCAGGGTAGCCTAGTGGTTAGAGTGTAGAGGAGGCAGGTAGCCTAGTGGTTAGAGTGTAGAGGCGGCAGGGTAGCCTAGTGGTTAGAGTGTAGAGGCGGCAGGGTAGCCTAGTGGTTAGAGTGTAGAGGAGGCAGGTAGCCTAGTGGTTAGAGTGTAGAGGCAGCAGGGTAGCCTAGTGGTTAGAGTGTAGAGGAGGCAGGTAGCCTAGTGGTTAGAGTGTAGAGGCGGTAGGTAGCCTAGTGGTTAGAGTGTAGAGGCGGTAGGTAACCTAGTGGTTAGAGTGTAGAGGCAGCAGGGTAGCCTAGTGGTTAGAGTGTAGAGGAGGCAGGTAGCCTAGTGGTTAGAGTGTAGAGGCGGTAGGTAGCCTAGTGGTTAGAGTGTAGAGGCGGTAGGTAACCTAGTGGTTAGAGTGTAGAGGTGGCAGGTAGCCTAGTGGTTTGAGTGTAGAGGCGGTAGGTAACCTAGTGGTTAGAGTGTAGAGGCGGCAGGGTAGCCTAGTGGTTAGAGTGTAGAGGCGGCAGGGTAGCCTAGTGGTTAGAGTGTAGAGGAGGCAGGGTAGCCTAGTGGTTAGAGTGTAGAGGCGGCAGGGTTAGCCTAGTGGTTAGAGTGTAGAGGAGGCAGGGTAACCTAGTGGTTAGAGTGTAGAGGAGGCAGGGTAGCCTAGTGGTTAGAGTGTAGAGGCGGTAGGTACCCTAGTGGTTAGAGTGTAGAGGCGGCAGGGTTAGCCTAGTGGTTAGAGTGTAGAGGCGGGAGGGTTAGCCTAGTGGTTAGAGTGTAGAGGCGGCAGGTACCCTAGTGGTTAGAGTGTAGAGGAGGCAGGGTAGCCTAGTGGTTAGAGTGTAGAGGCGGTAGGTACCCTATTGGTTAGAGTGTAGAGGCGGCAGGGTTAGCCTAGTGGTTAGAGTGTAGAGGCGGCAGGGTTAGTGGTTAGAGTGTAGAGGGGGCAGGGTAGCCTAGTGGTTAGAGTGTAGAGGAGGGAGGTAGCCTAGTGGTTAGAGTGTAGAGGCGGTAGGTACCCTAGTGGTTAGAGTGTAGGGGCGGTAGGTACCCTAGTGGTTAGAGTGTAGAGGCGGCAGGGTTAGCCTAGTGGTTAGAGTGTAGAGGCGGCAGGGTTAGTGGTTAGAGTGTAGAGGCGGCAGGGTTAGTGGTTAGAGTGTAGAGGCGGTAGGTACCCTAGTGGTTAGAGTGTAGAGGGGGCAGGTACCCTAGTGGTTAGAGTGTAGGGGGCGGTAGGTACCCTAGTGGTTAGAGTGTAGAGGCGGCAGGGTTAGCCTAGTGGTTAGAGTGTAGAGGCGGCAGGGTTAGCCTAGTGGTTAGAGTGTAGAGGCGGCAGGGTTAGCCTAGTGGTTAGAGTGTAGAGGCGGCAGGGTTAGTGGTTAGAGTGTAGAGGCGGTAGGTACCCTAGTGGTTAGAGTGTAGAGGAGGCAGGGTAGCCTAGTGGTTAGAGTGTAGAGGGGGCAGGGTAGCCTAGTGGTTAGAGTGTAGAGGCGGCAGGGTAGCCTAGTGGTTAGAGTGTAGAGGCGGTAGGTAACCTAGTGGTTAGAGTGTAGAGGCGGCAGGGTAGCCTAGTGGTTAGAGTGTAGAGGCGGCAGGGTAGCCTAGTGGTTAGTGTAGAGGCGGCAGGGTAGCCTAGTGGTTAGAGTGTAGAGGCGGCAGGGTAGCCTAGTGGTTAGAGTGTAGAGGTGGCAGGTAGCCTAGTGGTTAGAATGTAGAGGTGGCAGGTAGCCTAGTGGTTAGAGTGTAGAGGCGGCAGGGTAGCCTAGTGGTTAGAGTGTAGAGGCGGTAGGTAACCTAGTGGTTAGAGTGTAGAGGCGGCAGGGTAGCCTAGTGGTTAGAGTGTAGAGGAGGCAGGGTAGCCTAGTGGTTAGAGTGTAGAGGCGGTAGGTAACCTAGTGGTTAGAGTGTAGAGGCGGTAGGTAACCTAGTGGTTAGAGTGTAGAGGCGGCAGGGTAGCCTAGTGGTTAGAGTGTAGAGGCGGCAGGGTAGCCTAGTGGTTAGAGTGTAGAGGTAGCAGGGTAGCCTAGTGGTTAGAGTGTAGAGGCGGCAGGGTAGCCTAGTGGTTAGAGTGTAGAGGAGGCAGGTAGCCTAGTGGTTAGAGTGTAGAGGCGGCAGGGTAGCCTAGTGGTTAGAGTGTAGAGGCGGCAGGGTAGCCTAGTGGTTAGAGTGTAGAGGCGGCAGGGTAGCCTAGTGGTTAGAGTGTAGAGGAGGCAGGTAGCCTAGTGGTTAGAGTGTAGAGGCAGCAGGGTAGCCTAGTGGTTAGAGTGTAGAGGAGGCAGGTAGCCTAGTGGTTAGAGTGTAGAGGCGGTAGGTAGCCTAGTGGTTAGAGTGTAGAGGTGGTAGGTAACCTAGTGGTTAGAGTGTAGAGGTGGCAGGTAGCCTAGTGGTTTGAGTGTAGAGGCGGTAGGTAACCTAGTGGTTAGAGTGTAGAGGCGGCAGGGTAGCCTAGTGGTTAGAGTGTAGAGGCGGCAGGGTAGCCTAGTGGTTAGAGTGTAGAGGAGGCAGGGTAGCCTAGTGGTTAGAGTGTAGAGGCGGCAGGGTAGCCTAGTGGTTAGAGTGTAGAGTGTTAGAGTTATGCATTCCCGAATCAAACTGTGCTGGATCTGACATGTCCTTTCCAGCAACTACGGTGGATGCAGCCAGGCCAGTGCAGTACAGTGTAGCTCAGTTGGACTCAGTAGTTTGAAAATCCTATCATCGATAAGAGAGTATTTGAGAGTGTCTGTGGGTGATTGTAGGGGGTGAAGCTAAAAATAAGGAAATCCTTCTCTAACTGGTATATACTAAACTCAGCAAAGATTATCAAAGAGAATTTGTAGAAATCCAAATAACTTCACAGATCTTCATTGTAAAAGGGTTTAAACACTGTTTCCCATGCTTGTTCAATGAACCGTAAACAATTAATGTACATGCACCTGTGGAACGGTCGTTAAGACACTAACACTAAAGTCACAGTTATGAAAACTTAGGACACTAAAGAGGCCTTTCTACTGACTCTGAAAAAGATCAAAATAAAGATCCCTGCTCATCTGCGTGAATGTGACTTAGGCATGCTGCAAGGAGGCATGAGGACTGCAGACGTGGCCAGGGAAATGAATTGCAATGTCCTGTCATGATGTGGCCCTTTCTGGGTGTAGATCATAGCTTCTCACTCTCTCCTACACCCAGGTTCTGTTATCTAAATTCCTGGCGGGGACTCTCTCCCCCTTTTCATGCAGTAGGGAGAGAGAGAGTTCCACAGTAGAACAAAGGAACTCCTGCCAAATTCTGCTACATTCCAGAAATAGAGACTGGAAAAAATATCCATATTTTGGAGAATGTGTAAATGGTCGGTGGAGAAGCCAGCTACGATCCGGTCCGTTTTGTTTCATGTTTGTGACCCTCATGAAAGACAATTTCAGCCATATTACCCTAACTCTGTTTATACAGGCGACCTCCATTATGAGGTTTGCATCTAATTATTTTATACAATGAATGAGTAAAGATGAAACTATTTGTGAAATTATGTAATGTGATGTTAAACCTTTAATGGGAGATAATTGTAATTCCCTTTAAAGTTTAACTAAGTCATTGGCCCGCCCCCATGAGCACAGACATGATCAGGCGTCATAGAACCGCCTTTTCTACTATTACGAATAAAAGCCCCTCCTAAGAAAATCCTCTTCAGACCACGCGTATCTTGGTGGAAACTGAGGTGGAAACTGAGGTGGCACAGGTTTGAGTACCAAGAATAAGCAAATCCACAGCGTGAGCTGTGATTGCAAATAGGTATTGAATTCCTAACCATACCACATGGAGCATTGGCTACACGGCTGGAAATGGTTCAACTCTGAGACTATCAATCCCTACAGAATAAGAGCAAATGTTAGATACTAATTACTAGTCTGCAGCTAGAAATTATGTAAACCTAGGATGCGGATCCCGACAACCACCGAAACACCTATTCTATGAGACCATTTCTGAATGGTACTCTGAAGTGTCCAAACTAACCATGAAATAGTTTGATCTTCAGGGAAACAAAGAGAGAGAGAGAGACGATGATGAACTGACTCTCCAGCAGACGGACTGACGAATTCAACAGAGATCACAATGACACCTGGGCGTAAATATATATTGATTGCAATTATTTCCCAATGAGTGAGCGTTCATGTGCAAAGGATTAGCATTTCAATGAATATAATTATCAACTGTATGTAGTGACCCCTTTTATCTTTCCCGCTCAGTCCACACCCACTTCCCTTTGTCCACCAAGCTGTCATATCGGCTCAGCCCACTAGGGAATCTTACCTATAATTTGTTAGTAACAGATCTACTGTTTGTGCATTTCTGTGATTATGTAGTTAGTTAGTAAATAAATGATTAAGCTGTATGGATGATTCCTAGTAAAGGCTGGGTTCGTGCAGATAACCAACCATTTACGACATTTGGAAAGAGACTGACGTGAGGTAAAGGATAATTCATTAATAAGAAGACTAATTGATCAGATATTAAAATATCTGAAAGTTATATTAGGAAAATTATAACTTTGTAATCTGAAGATTATCCTTGGTGCCCCGACTTCCTAGTAATTTACATTTACATGATTAGTTTAATCACGTAATAATAATTACAGAGAATTTATTTGATAAAATAAGTCTTCACTTTTAATGATGCCAAAGACACGACAGCCCGTACTGTGAGACGCCTAAGACAACACTACAGGTAGACAGGACGGACAGCTGATCGTCCTCGCAGTGGCAGACCACGTGTAACAACACCTGCACAGGATCGGTACATCCGAACATCACACCTGCGGGACAAGTACAGGATGGCAACAACAACTTCCCGAGTCACACCAGGAACGCACGATCCCTCCATCAGTGCTCAGACTGTCCACGAGAGGCTGGACTGTGGGCTTGTAGGCCTGTTGAAGTCACCAGACTTCCCCGGCAACAACGTCGCCTATGGGCACAAACCCACCGTCGCTGGACCAGACAGGACTGGCAAAAAGTGCTCTTCACTGACGAGTTGCAGTTTTGTCTCACCAGGGGTGATGGTCAGATTCGCATTTATCGTTGAAGGAATGAGCGTTACACCGAGGCCTGTACTCTGGAGCGGGATCGATTTGGAGGTGGAGGGTCCATTGTGGTCTGAGGTGGTGTGTCACAGCATCATCGGACTGAGCTTGTTGTCATTGCAGGCAATCTCAACGCTGTGCGTTACAGGGAAGACATCCTCCTCCCTCATGTGGAACCCTTCCTGCAGGCTCATCCTGACATGACCCTCCAGCATGACAATGCCACCAGCCATACTGCTCGTTCTGTGTGTGATTTCCTGCAAGACAGGAATGTCCGTGTTCTGCCATGGCCAGCGAAGAGCCTGGATCTCAATCCCATTGAGCACGTCTGGGACCTGTTGAAACAGAAGGTGAGGGCTAGGGCCATTCCCCGCAGCGATGTCCGGGAACTTGCAGGTGCCTTGGAGGAAGAGTGGGGTAACATCTCACAGCAAGAACTGGTAAATCTGGTGCAGTCCATGAGGAGGAGATGCACAGTACTTAATGCAGCTGGTGGCCACACCAGATACTGACTGTTTGACTTTTGATTTTGAACCCCCCTTTGTTCAGGGACACATTACTCCATTTCGGTTAGTAACATGTCTGTGGAACTTGTTCAGTTTATGTCTCAGTTGTTGAATCTTGTTATGTTCATACAAATATTTACACATGTTAAGTTTTCTGAAAATAAACGCAGTTGACAGTGAGAGGACGTTTCTTTTTTTGGTGAGTTTATACAGCCTTCTGTCGCTGAAACAAGTCTGTTGGTTTACCTCTGCTGCTGCTAACATGCATAGAATAAGTGATCTAACATACCATATAGCTTTCCACCTTGTATTACTTAACCCAGGCATCCGAAGACTTAATCTACACTTGAGTTGAGCACACCAATTTATTTTTGTGTGGTGAAGCTGACTTGTCCGTGAAAACGAGGGAAATGTTGTACTCTTACCATATTTACAGGACATCTGCAGGTCAGAGATCACCCTCAGCAAATTGTTCATCTGATTGGTCCTCTGCTCTGTCTCGATGATGCTATCCGATGCCGGATAGGCCGAGTCGATGTAGATCATGTCCAATAGGTAGATGCCTGCAGGGGGAGAGGGGAGGGACCAGAGGAAGGGGAGGGGTTAGTGGTATCCTGTGCCCAACTTCATTAATATGAAATATGTGACAGACGTACAGTGTCTTGGTTAGATAAGTTTTCAAACATGTTTGAATCACCTTTGGCAGCGATTACAGCTGTGAGTCTTTCTGGGTATAAGTCTCTAAGAGCTGTGAGTCTTTCTGGGTAAGTCTCTAAGAGCTGTGAGTCTTTCTGGGTAAGTCTCTAAGAGCTGTGAGTCTTTCTGGGTAAGTCTCTAAGAGCTGTGAGTCTTTCTGGGTAAGTCTCTAAGAGCTGTGAGTCTTTCTGGGTAAGTCTCTAAGAGCTTTGAGTCTTTCTGGGTAAGTCTCTAAGAGCTGTGAGTCTTTCTGGGTAAGTCTCTAAGAGCTGTGAGTCTTTCTGGGTAAGTCTCTAAGAGCTGTGAGTCTTTCTGGGTAAGTCTCTAAGAGCTTTGCACACCTGGATTGTACAATATTTAAAGTTCTTCAAGCTCTGTCAAATTAGTTGTTGATCATTGCAATGACAGACATTTTCAAGTATTGCCACAGATTTTCAAGCCGATTTAAGTCCAAATTGTAACTAGGCCACTTAGGGACATTCAATGTTGTCTTGGTAAGCAACTCCAGAGTGTATATTTGGCCTTGTGGTTTAGGATATCGTCCTGCTGAAAGGTGAATTCATCTCCAGCCACCACCATTCTTGAAAATATGACGAGTGGTACTCAGTGAAATTATGTGTTGGATTTGACCCAAACAAAACGCTTTGTATTCAGAACAAAGTGAATTTCTTTGACATTTTTTTTTTAGGTTTTACTTTAGTGCCTTACTGCAAACAGGATGCATGTTTTTGAATATTTGTTATTCTGTACAGGGTTCCTTCTCTCCACTCGGTAAATTAGGTTAGTATTGTAGAGTAACTAACAATGTTGTTGATCCATCCTCAGTTTTCACCAATCACAGCTATTAAATTCTGTAACCGTTTTTAAGAAGTCACCATTGGCCTCATGGTGAAATCCCTGAGCGATTTCCTTCCTCTCCAGCAACTGAGCTAGGAAGGACACCGGTATCTTTGTAATGACTGGGTGAATTGATACCATCCACATAATACAATTAACAACTGCTACAATAAACGATATTTATTTTATAATAAAAAGAAAATAAATTATGAAATAGCGCCCCCTTCTGTGCACATTCAGTAATACCATATACCCAGGTATGGTACAGTAACGGTATGACGGTATGAACATCTGCATACCACCCAACCCTATTGAGGAGCTGTGTTGAGTACTGGAGTGAGTCAGTCCTCTTAGTGCAGCTCAAACCACATTATTTCACTATAGTCTTATGTTGTACAGCTGCTTGGTTTTCCATTCAACTTGCCTCCTAAACTTAGCCTGGTTGAACCAGACTGAAAGCTGTGCTCACCGTGCTTTAGCCAGGCTATCTTAAGCTGTCTGTGGAAATCACATACTGTTGTGTACAGTACTCATATAGGCTCTTTGTTCCAGACGTGTCTGTTGTTAACCTTTAGTTCATATAGGCTCTTTGTTCCAGACGTGTCTGTTGTTAACCTTTAGTTCATATAGGCTCTTTGTTCCAGACGTGTCTGTTGTTAACCTTCAGTTCATAGAGGCTCTTTGTTCCAGACGTGTCTGTTGTTAACCTTTAGTTCATATAGGCTCTTTGTTCCAGACGTGTCTGTTGTTGACGTTTAGTTCATATAGGCTCTTTGTTCCAGACGTGTCTGTTGTTAACCTTTAGTTCATATAGGCTCTTTGTTCCAGACGTGTCTGTTGTTAACCTTTAGTTCATATAGACTCTTTGTTCCAGACGTGTCTGTTGTTAACCTTCAGTTCATAGAGGCTCTTTGTTCCAGACGTGTCTGTTGTTAACCTTTAGTTCATAGAGGCTCTTTGTTCCAGACGTGTCTGTTGTTAACCTTTAGTTCATATAGGCTCTTTGTTCCAGACGTGTCTGTTTTCTCCCTCCGCTACGGTAGTCATGCATCTTGGAAACATATACAGTTTGCAAAGGTCTTAAGATGTAACCGTTTTATAAAAGAGACAGTGATACAGAACCCAGATCTTAATGCTGCCTGTGTGTGTGTGAGAATCTACAGCATAACAGATGTCTTGTTTGATCGTATATACAACGCGGTAGGAAATTATGACTAGAGATTCTTAGCACAATGCTGAGTTTTACTGTTGTGTTGGGAGTTCAGGCTGTCTTAGTCTTTGTTGTTGGGCATGTGTTGTCTCATAATCCTCCTGTACAGCCATCTATTGTTTTACAGGCTGGAGGCCTAGGATTTTACACTCACGACATGCTGCAAAGTACCCCCCCCACCCCCCTTTCTGTTCTCTCACACACTAGTTCTACCCCCCTCCCCCTTCTGTTCTCTCACACACTAGTTCACCCCCCCCCTTTCTGTTCTCTCACACACTAGTTCACCCCCCCTTTCTGTTCTCTCACACACTAGTTCTACCCCCCCTTTCTGTTCTCTCACACACTAGTTCTACCCCCCCTTCCCCCCTTCTGTTCTCTCACACACTAGTTCTACACCCCCCTTCTGTTCTCTCACACACTAGTTCTACCCCCCCCACTCCCCCTCCTGTTCTCTCACACACTAGTTCTACCCCCCCCCCCCCTTGTTCTCTCACACACTAGTTCTACCCCCCCTTCTGTTCTCTCACACACTAGTTCTACACCCCCCCCCCCTTCTGTTCTCTCACACACTAGTTCTACCCCCCTCCCCCTTCTGTTCTCTCACACACTAGTTCTACCCCCCCTTTCTTTTCTCTCACACACTAGTTCACCCCCCCTTTCTGTTCTCTCACACACTAGTTCTACCCCCCCCACTCCCCCTCCTGTTCTCTCACACACTAGTTCTACCCCCCCCCCCCCCTTGTTCTCTCACACACTAGTTCTACCCCCCCTTCTGTTCTCTCACACACTAGCTCTACACCCCCCCCCCCCCTTTCTGTTCTCTCACACACTAGTTCACCCCCCCCCTTTCTGTTCTCTCACACACTAGTTCTACCCCCCTCCCCCTTCTGTTCTCTCACACACTAGTTCTTACCCCCCCTTTCTGTTCTCTCACACACTAGTTCACCCCCCCTTTCTGTTCTCTCACACACTAGTTCTACCCCCCCCTTCCCCCCTTCTGTTCTCTCACACACTAGTTCTACACCCCCTTTCTGTTCTCTCACACACTAGTTCTACCCCCCCACTCCCCCTCCTGTTCTCTCACACACTAGTTCTACCCCCCCCCCCTTGTTCTCTCACACACTAGTTCTACCCCCCCTTCTGTTCTCTCACACACTAGTTCTACACCCCCCCCCCCTTCTGTTCTCTCACACACTAGTTCACCCCCCCCTTTCTGTTCTCTCACACACTAGTTCTACCCCCCTCCCCCTTCTGTTCTCTCACACACTAGTTCTACCCCCCCTTTCTGTTCTCTCACACACTAGTTCACCCCCCCTTTCTGTTCTCTCACACACTAGTTCTACCCCCCCTTCCCCCCTTCTGTTCTCTCACACACTAGTTCTACACCCCCTTTCTGTTCTCTCACACACTAGTTCTACCCCCCCCACTCCCCCTCCTGTTCTCTCACACACTAGTTCTACCCCCCCCCCTTGTTCTCTCACACACTAGTTCTACCCCCCCCTTCTGTTCTCTCACACACTAGTTCACCCCCCCCTTTCTGTTCTCTCACACACTAGTTCTACCCCCCCACTCCCCCTCCTGTTCTCTCACACACTAGTTCTACCCCCCCCCCCTTGTTCTCTCACACACTAGTTCTACCCCCCCTTCTGTTCTCTCACACACTAGTTCTACACCCCCCCCCCCCCTTCTGTTCTCTCACACACTAGTTCTAATCATTAAACCCCAACAGAACACTAGTAGGTTGCCTTGCCGAATGCATTCCACATATACTGGACCCTGTCACCAGTCTGACGTATGGACAAAGTCGCCATGTCTGTACACCCTCTGCACGTGACTACTTTCTGAAGGCATTATACATGTATTTATATATTATGCTCTTCATGTGTTTGAATGAATAGAAAATGTTACAGAAAGAAAACTAGTAAGCCCTCCCAGCAGAAGTGGCACGATAGTTGGAGTAACATTATAAAAAGGATGAATTATAGTGAAAATGAATGGTACACTTGGTCCTTTACTTAAAACAGGATTTGACATCCGTGTCACCATGCTCTGCAATGTGTCAAAACACACCATGCTGTGCAATGTGTCAAACCACACCATGCTCTGCAATGTGTCAAACAGTCAAAACACACCATGCTCTGCAATGTGTCAAACAGTCAAAACACACCATGCTCTGCAATGTGTCAAACCACACCATGCTCTGCAATGTGTCAAACCACACCATGCTCTGCAATGTGTCAAACCACACCATGCTCTGCAATGTGTCAAACAGTCAAACCACACCATGCTCTGCAATGTGTCAAACAGTCAAAACACACCATGCTCTGCAATGTGTCAAACAGTCAAAACACACCATGCTCTGCAATGTGTCAAAACACACCATGCTCTGCAATGTGTCAAAACACACCATGCTCTGCAATGTGTCAAACAGTCAAACCACACCATGCTCTGCAATGTGTCAAACAGTCAAAACACACCATGCTCTGCAATGTGTCAAACAGTCAAAACACACCATGCTCTGCAATGTGTCAAACCACACCATGCTCTGCAATGTGTCAAACCACACCATGCTCTGCAATGTGTCAAACAGTCAAACCACACCATGCTCTGCAATGTGTCAAACAGTCAAAACACACCATGCTCTGCAATGTGTCAAACAGTCAAAACACACCATGCTCTGCAATGTGTCAAAACACACCATGCTCTGCAATGTGTCAAAACACACCATGCTCTGCAATGTGTCAAAACACACCATGCTCTGCAATGTGTCAAAACACACCATGCTCTGCAATGTGTCAAAACACACCATGCTCTGCAATGTGTCAAAACACACCATGCTCTGCAATGTGTCAAAACACACCATGCTCTGCAATGTGTCAAAACACACCATGCTCTGCAATGTGTCAAAACACACCATGCTCTGCAATGTGTCAAAACACACCATGCTCTGCAATGTGTCAAAACACACCATGCTCTGCAATGTGTCAAAACACACCATGCTCTGCAATGTGTCAAAACACACCATGCTCTGCAATGTGTCAAAACACACCATGCTTTGCAATGTGTCAAACAGTCAAAACACACCATGCTCTGCAATGTGTCAAAACACACCATGCTCTGCAATGTGTCAAAACACACCATGCTCTGCAATGTGTCAAAACACACCATGCTCTGCAATGTGTCAAAACACACCATGCTCTGCAATGTGTCAAAACACACCATGCTCTGCAATGTGTCAAAACACACCATGCTCTGCAATGTGTCAAAACACACCATGCTCTGCAATGTGTCAAAACACACCATGCTCTGCAATGTGTCAAAACACACCATGCTCTGCAATGTGTCAAAACACACCATGCTTTGCAATGTGTCAAACAGTCAAAACACACCATGCTCTGCAATGTGTCAAAACACACCATGCTCTGCAATGTGTCAAACAGTCAAAACACACCATGCTCTGCAATGTGCCAAACAGTCAAAACTAGCAGAGAAGCGGCAAGGACTGTTCCCCATTTCCTGCCCTTATTCTGTGCAGAGGGAAAAGCATGAAACGCAACCTAGAAAAACATCTGCTGACCTTTTTATTGAATGGATGTCAGATTTTTCCTACCACTCGACTCTGTATCCTAACCAGCTACTTTCACCCATAAGACATGTGTATACATAGTGGGCAGCGAAGCCGGTGAGTCTTTCTTTGTTGTCCCTCAATTGCAAGGGGGTTGGCATCATCTTCCCACATCTTTCTGGAAGGGGGGACAACAACAACAAGGCAAATAAGAACATTGTTTGTTTTTCGAGCCAGACTGTGGGCCTGTCAGTGGTGGTATGGAGAGTAGTGGAGGAGAACAGAGGAGAATGGGCCTGTCAGTGGAGGAGAACAGAGGAGAATGGGCCTGTCAGTGGAGGTATGGAGAGTAGTGGAGGAGAATGGGCCTGTCAGTGGAGGTATGGAGAGTAGTGGAGGAGAATGGGCCTGTCAGTGGAGGTATGGAGAGTAGTGGAGGAGAACAGAGGAGAATGGGCCTGTCAGTGGAGGAGAACAGAGGAGAATGGGCCTGTCAGTGGAGGTATAGAGAGTAGTGGAGGAGAATGGGCCTGTCAGTGGAGGTATGGAGAGTAGTGGAGGCGAATGAGCCTGTCAGTGGAGGTATGGAGAGTAGTGGAGGAGAATGAGCCTGTCAGTGGAGGTATGGAGAGTAGTGGAGGAGAATGAGCCTGTCAGTGGAGGTATGGAGAGTAGTGGAGGAGAATGGGCCTGTCAGTGGAGGTATGGAGAGTAGTGGAGGAGAATGAGCCTGTCAGTGGAGGTATGGAGTGTAGTGGAGGAGAACAGAGGAGAATGGGCCTGTCAGTGGAGGAGAACAGAGGAGAATGGGCCTGTCAGTGGAGGTATAGAGAGTAGTGGAGGTGAATGTCCTGTCAGTGGAGGTATAGAGAGTAGTGGAGGAGAATGGGCCTGTCAGTGGAGGTATGGAGAGTAGTGGAGGAGAATGGGCCTGTCAGTGGAGGTATAGAGAGTCGTGGAGGAGAACAGAGAAGAATGGTTCAGTTGTATTTTCAGGGTGATTGGGGGAGCAGGCCGATACTTGGCCACGACCCATGGGTAAGAGGGAGGGGAGGCGAGGTGCTTGGTATCATCTTTCCACACCTTTCTGGAATACATTTTATATAGAAACGAGACGTCACCCATCTACACACACATAATTAGACCACTTCAGCAGCTGCGGTTCATTTGCCCCAACAATATATCCCACATGTTGCCATAGCCCCACTAATTGGTTTAAACAGGGGCCCTACCAACGAAGTGGAGTACAAGACATGTTTGATTAGTGCCAAAATGTGCAAAGTGTCTGTCGGCGACCTCGTCAGCTCAGACGAATGCGATGAGAAGAGGAGAACAGATTGAGATGTATTGAGCAGGGACAGGGGTCAAAGGTTGCTTTGAGCTACAGCACTGAAAACCTTCCCTCTTGGGGAGGAGTAGAGTTGCTCAGAATGTGGCATGCCAAAATCCATGCGTAAAAAATGGACAACAAGGCAATTAACAAACCCATCTAAACGTGGAAAAACAACCACTTCACGGTGAGAATGACAGAGCAGCTTAAAGTGGGGGCTGAACTTACTGATTTAGCGTGTTCATTAACAAATGCAGCGGTCATTACTGAAGCCTAACGAGAGCGGTCTTCGGGGGTATGGTTTAATGTGGGTGACGTGTGTGTGTGTGTGTGTGTTCGCACGTGGGAAGCGTTTTTACATTCACTCTGTCTTGAAGTCACCTAGGCTAGCTGGTATTGGCCAACTTCTTTCATCTATTAGCTTCAACCTGGCTGGTGTGCGACCGTGGCAAAGTTGGCTTGACTTTGGATAGCCTCTCAGGATAGTTAGGGACCGTCAATAAATTACACAATGTATATGGAACAATATTTTCATTTTGCACATCTTTGAGTTGTCTCATTAAATGTTTTCAATATTTGCATAAGAATTTCTACAACTTATAGTTGGTTAGAGGTTTTTAATCCTTTTGGCTGGTGGGAATTGGCCTATTATGGATAGGGCTACATTTGAGGTTTGAAAAAAAGAGCTCACTTCTGGGAGAGGGAGGGGCAACCAAAATTATCTTGCCTGTGATTGGACTTCAGCTATTTGGGCTTAATCATAATTATTTAACCCTTTACACTGAAAGGAATTGGCCTCCATTGAATTGCGTTTGAGTTTATTTTATTTTTACAGGGACAGTGCACATTAATCAACGTTTTAGTAAAAGTGCCAGCCGGCTAATTTTCAACCACAGTCCCTGGTTAGGTCATTAAAAACAATAACAATACAGACAATGAATGAGCAGTGAGCACATCGGCCTCCATTTAAATGTTTCTTAAAGAAGAAATATGAAATACATAAGCATGGTAGGGAACAGTTTGGAGATCATGGGAAAATTATTAGACCAAAGTTTACGACAACAGTTACCCTGACACAAGACTGAATCTAAACATTACTCTGTTGATTTTACGTGCATTTTACATTTACTTGTACTTTTTGCAACATTTGTCAATAACGAAACCTGAAAAAAACTCTGGATACATTGTGACATGATAATTGTGGGGTAGGTGCAACATAAGACAAGACAAAACAAATGACAAGGGTTTGAGTGAGAGGACTAACCTGAGTCTCCAAAGTGGACACACACCTCTCCAAAGTGTGCACAGTTCCTAAGTCATGTCGATGCGTTTTATGACTCAAAGAAGACTCTTCAACAATGAGATGCTTATTTGAGCTCTCCTAGCTCTGCCGTTGAGGAACTACAGCAAGCACACTTGTAGTTGTTTTGATCACAGCCCTGCGTCCTCGTCATCACACAATGGCGGGGGAAAATGCACTACTTTTAATGCACTACTTTTCACCAGAGCGCTATGGGCTCTGGTCAAAAGAAGTGCACTATAAAGGGAACATGGTGTCATTTAGGACTTCAGGAGAATATGGGACCATAGAGTCACAGGAGCAGCGACCTGCCCTGCCCACTGTCACAGGAGCAGCGACCTGCCCTGCCCACTGTCACAGGAGCAGCGACCTGCCCTGCCCACTGTCACAGGAGCAGCGACCTGCCCTGCCCACTGTCACAGGAGCAGCGACCTGCCCTGCCCACTGTCACAGGAGCAGCGACCTGCCCTGCCCACTGTCACAGGAGCAGCGACCTGCCCTGCCCACTGTCACAGGAGCAGCGACCTGCCCTGCCCACTGTCACAGGAGCAGCGACCTGCCCTGCCCACTGTCACAGGAGCAGCGACCTGCCCTGCCCACTGTCACAGGAGCAGCGACCTGCCCTGCCCACTGTCACAGGAGCAGCGACCTGACCTGCCCCACTGTCACAGGAGCAGCGACCTGACCTGCCCACCTGTCACAGGAGTAGCGACCTGCCCTGCCCACTGTCACAGGAGCAGCGACCTGCCCTGCCCACTGTCACAGGAGCAGCGACCTGCCCTGCCCACTGTCACAGGAGCAGCGACCTGCCCTGCCCACTGTCACAGGAGCAGCGACCTGCCCTGCCCACTGTCACAGGAGCAGCGACCTGCCCTGCCCACTGTCACAGGAGCAGCGACCTGCCCTGCCCACTGTCACAGGAGTAGCGACCTGACCTGCCCACTGTCACAGGAGTAGCGACCTGACCTGCCCACTGTCACAGGAGTAGCGACCAGCCCTGCCCACTGTCACAGGAGTGCGACCTGACCTGCCCACTGTCACAGGAGTAGCGACCTGACCTGCCCACTGTCACAGGAGTAGCGACCTGACCTGCCCACTGTCACAGGAGTAGCGACCTGACCTGCCCACTGTCACAGGAGTAGCGACCGGACCTGCCCACTGTCACAGGAGTAGCGACCAGCCCTGCCCACTGTCACAGGAGTGCGACCTGACCTGCCCACTGTCACAGGAGTAGCGACCTGACCTGCCCACTGTCACAGGAGTAGCGACCTGACCTGCCCACTGTCACAGGAGTAGCGACCTGACCTGCCCACTGTCACAGGAGTAGCGACCGGACCTGCCCACTGTCACAGGAGTAGCGACCAGCCCTGCCCACTGTCACAGGAGTGCGACCTGACCTGCCCACTGTCACAGGAGTAGCGACCTGACCTGCCCACTGTCACAGGAGTAGCGACCTGACCTGCCCACTGTCACAGGAGTAGCGACCGGACCTGCCCACTGTCACAGGAGTAGCGACCTGACCTGCCCACTGTCACAGGAGTAGCGACCGGACCTTCCCACTGTCACAGGAGCAGTGACCTGTCCTGTCCATTTGGAGTAGGGACACAATGCGAAGACACCTAGCTTACTCCGTCTTGAACCTATTTGTTTGTACAAACACCTCACTGATCAACCAAATACAGAAGTGCTTGGTGCCATCAAACGCAAGGATGCCACATACCACTGTCGGTAGTGCCGCGCAAATCATGTTCAATGAGGATGCCGTTTCTATTCGTATTATACTACAGTAGCCACGACTGACCCAATCCCACAAGTCGAATAGCTGGTGAGACCAAATGCCCAACAGGAAAGGATCACTAAAACTCAAGGTGAAAGCAGTAAATGCATATCACCTGTAAACCATATCGTTTTAAAAGCATGTCTTAAAAAGTGGGTTGGACAAGGCTCCTTTTCACTGCAGGGGACCAAATAAATCCCCCAAAAAGAGGTTGAGGGTGCAGTATGGGCGGTCGACACAAACCCCAGACGTTCCTGTGTGGCTTAACCCTGAGGCCCTCAATACAGGGGGCTGGTGTGGACACCATTAGAGTCCTAAAATGGAGAAAAATACATGATCAAATCACAACCCCCTAGTATGGTAGTGAGGAAGTTGTGGAAATCATAATCATTATATCGGTTCTCAGCTACACTCAGCAGGGTCATAAACAACTGGATAAGTCCGGGTTTTCAGGGGGAAATGGAAAGAGAGCCTGCAACGCGACATTCACATTTAGATGTTGATAATTCAACACTCCCATCTTAAGTTCTCCTTCACATTTCCTGAATGGGTTGAACCGCGCTGCAGAGAACTTCCTGTGACAGTTGATTGTTTTTCTCTCTCTCGTCAGAACCAGAAAGAAGCTCAGCTCAGGCATTTATTTTACACCTGCTCAGTTAAGTTAGTTCAGGTTGAATAAAAACGTAAAAAACAGAAGAGATGTTGAATTCACAGACTAAGTCGTTCTGGGTAAGGGTGTCCTGCTAAATGACCAACGGAACAGTAGACGAATGTCCCCAGAAAGCATCATGCTCAAGTTTGTGTACGTGGCCAGACTGTAAAACATCCCTCTGCAAGGTTTCTGCTAAGGAAAAAGTTCACTTCAGGCAACGTCGATTTTCCACATTTACGAGACGCTAGTGTCAAACAAAACGTCGAGATACATTGCTTTGATTCAAATGACTATTTTCTTCTTATAGCTACGCCAGTTCAGCCTGCTGACCATCTACACAATATGCATTATACATTTGGACGTAATGAAAAAGTGATTAATATTCACTATTGCGAGGGGGGAAAGAATGTAATCAAATGACAAATTCAAAAACAACCCCTTTCCTGACCTTCCCCTTTATTCCATTTAACAAAAAAACAACAAAAGCAGACCTGCATTTCAACAATGGTCTGCTTAGTTTCAACAGCCCTGAACTTTTAAAAAAATTCAGAAATCTAGAAGTTAGCCAGTAGTACTTGGTATAACAGATCGTAAGGGAGGATGGAAAAATAATTGACTCTTATAGAAACTGGAAACATGAGTTCCATTGAGTAATCACTAATGAACACTTTCACCAGGCCCTCCTCCCATCTAAAAAGACCAGGAGAAATGAGAGGAATGGTTTTGGGGGGGGTGCTAGGGTCACTCGAGCTCGGGTCGCAAATTTCCCCTGAAGTTTCAACATCTTCAGGTAGTTCCTGGACTACCTTCATTCACAAAAAGAGGGGATAATTGACAACAATTAAACCCTAAAAATTAGACTTCATGAACAGCACCTGAAACACACATCCAAGGAACAGTGAGTTCTGGCGCCCCTTGAAAAAAAAAAAAACACATTCAGGTCACAGAGTTCAGGTCCAGGAAGAGTGAGGTCTTACTGTCTGCATTTTACAAAAAAAAGGTTTCTGGTCAAGTTATGTTTTCTTTTTAAAAGATCCACATGGCTAGACTCAAAGCTGCCAGGGAAAGTTCCTGGAACATAAAATATCACAAACAGAGCGATATATTATATAACCGAATGGCTGACATATTGCTCATAGTCAAGTCTTAACAGTTGTGTGCTGGGAATGATTACAGTTCATTACAATGGCAAATGAAATGAAAAGGTTCCATACATTTGGTACAGTAGTTTATGGTTCTTCTTCTTCTTCAAAAAAAAAAGGATGCCTCTGGCTGGAGGTGGAGTGTGGACCATTGTTTCACTAGTGTGAATGGACGTGTTTCTGTGTAAATCACAGTGTCGTTGAAAAGGTTGAGTTGTAGGCCACGTAATTGGAGAAAGAAAAGGACAAGAGAGTTGAAATTGAGCCCCCTACACCGGTGGGCGACGCCCCCTACACCGGTGGGCGACGCCCCCTACACCGGTGGGCGACGCCCCCTACTGTGCTACCACATTCCCCTTCATGTTGATGCAGTGCTGATCATGGTGATACTGTAGCAAGGATTCTGATAACTAACAAAACCTAAACATATGTAACAAAATAAAATGACATATCACCTTTAAAAAGGAATAAAGGTGAAGGAAAACATTACACATAGTACCTTAATCTGGATACAAAAAACACAGAAGTCAAGGGAACGATGATGATGACATCATGATCCAGATGAATCAGAATGACATCCTGAGGGGATGGGTCTCCAAGACAATGGCAATCATTTGTACTATGATTACCGCTAATATATCTCTCCTCCTCTCCAGGCCAGTAACTTGTCCCAGATGATAATGACGCGCCTTTAACGCTAGCCCTGTGGAGTGGGAGGCATGTTCTTCACCCCCCCCCACACACACCCCCTTTAAAAGCCATCTATCACTTAGGAATATTGAAACTCACACTGGGAGACACTGCATGACCATTTACCATGAACTACTCACGGAAGTATTCTGGAGAGAGAACTTTAAACCTAATCAGTATTAAATCAAATCAAATCAAATCAAATTTATTTATATAGCCCTTCGTACATCAGCTGATATCTCAAAGTGCTGTACAGAAACCCAGCCTAAAACCCCAAACAGCAAGCAATGCAGGTGGAGAAGCACGGTGGCTAGGAAAAACTCCCTAGAAAGGCCAATACCTAGGAAGAAACCTAGAGAGGAACCAGGCTATGTGGGGTGGCCAGTCCTCTTCTGGCTGTGCCGGGTGGAGATTATAACAGAACATGGTCAAGATGTTCAATGTTCATAAATGACCAGCATGGTCGAATAATAATAAGGCAGAACAGTTGAAACTAGAGCAGCAGCACAGTCAGGTGGAAGTTGAAACTGGAGCAGCAGCATGGCCAGGTAGACTGGGGACAGCAAGGAGTCATCATGTCATAGAGAGAGATAGAGAGAGATTTACCACTTATTAAGAGGGAAACAGGCAGAGGCACTCATGTTCTCCATTGGATGACCTAACTGCAAGAACACAGGGTTGTGAGAGTGTGTTTGTGTGCTTGTGTTTCAGGCCATGCAAGTGTTGTTGTTGGTTGTTGTTGTTGTTGTTGTTATCTCCCTCACCAACTTCAAACATCAGCTATCTGAGCAGCTAACCGATCGCTGCAGCTGTACATAGTCTATTGGTAAATAGCCCACACTTTTCACCTACCTCATCCCCATACTGTTTTTATTTATTTACTTTTCTGCTCTTCTGCACACCAATATCTCTACCTGTACATGACCATCTGATCATTTATCACTCCAGTGTTAATCTGCAAAATTGTAATTATTTGCCTACCTCCTCATGCCTTTTGCACACATTGTATATAGACTCCCCCTTTGTTTTCTACTGTGTTATTGACTTGTTAATTGTTTACTCCATGTGTAACTCTTTGTTGTATGCTCACACTGCTATGCTTTATCTTGGCCAGGTCGCAGTTGCAAATGAGAACTTGTTCTCAACTAGCCTACCTGGTTAAATAAAGGTGTTCTCAACTAGCCTACCTGGTTAAATAAAGGTGTTCTCAACTAGCCTACCTGGTTAAATAAAGGTGTTCTCAACCAGCCTACCTGGTTAAATAAAGGTGTTCTCAACTAGCCTACCTGGTTAAATAAAGGTGAAATAAAAAATAAAAAAATAAAATGTTGTGCTAACGATTGGCGTTTATCCTTGGTTTCATCTCAGCTTCATCGGGTTCCCCGAGTGGCTAATAAGGGCACAGCATCTCAGTGCTAAAGGTGTCACTACAGACCCTGGTTCGAATCTAGGCTGTATCACAACCGGCCGTGATTGGGAGTCCCACAGGGCGGCGCACAATTGGCCCCAGTGTCAGTCCTGGTTTGGACGGTGTAGGCCGTCATTGTAAATAAGACTGTGTTCATAACTGACTTGCCCAGTTAAACAAAAGGTTGAATAAAAAGGTGAAATAAATCCTCTGTCATTTGTTTATGGCCGACAAAGGAATAACACCTCCTGTGAGTGTGTTTACTCCAGTCAACGTGTCTGTCTTCATGTCTGGTGTGGCTGTGTTATCAAGTCACAGTCGCCCGAATACAACAGGTGTAGACCGTGAAATGCTTACTTATGATGAGCCCTTTCCCAAACAACGCAGAGTTAAAAAGTAAGACGATAGAAACACAAAAACAATAACAAGGCTATATACAATGAGTACTGGTACCTAGTCAATGTGCAGAGGTACCAGGTAATAACAAGGCTATATACAATGAGTACCGGTACCTAGTCAATGTGCAGAGGTACCAGGTAATAACATGGCTATATACATGAGTACCGGTACCTAGTCAATGTGCAGAGGTACCAGGTAATAACAAGGCTATATACAATGAGTACCGGTACCTAGTCAATGTGCAGAGGTACCAGGTAATAACAAGGCTATATACAATGAGTACCGGTACCTAGTCAATGTGCAGAGGTACCAGGTAATAACATGGCTATATACATGAGTACCGGTACCTAGTCAATGTGCAGAGGTACCAGGTAATAACAAGGCTATATACAATGAGTACCGGTACCTAGTCAATGTGCAGAGGTACCAGGTAATAACATGGCTATATACATGAGTACCGGTACCTAGTCAATGTGCAGAGGTACCAGGTAATAACAAGGCTATATACAATGAGTACCGGTACCTAGTCAATGTGCAGAGGTACCAGGTAATAACATGGCTATATACATGAGTACCGGTACCTAGTCAATGTGCAGAGGTACCAGGTAATAACATGGCTATATACATGAGTACCTAGTCAATGTGCAGAGATAATTGAGGTAATATGTACATGTAAGTGAAAGTGACTAGGCAATCAGGATAATAAACAGGGTAGCAGCAGCTTATGTGAACAGTGAAAGTGTGTGTGTGGCATCAATATGTGTGTGTGTGTGTGTGTGTGTGTGTGTGTGTCATCATATGTGTGTGTGTGTGGCATCAATATCCATGTGTGTGATTGAGTATGTATGTACACTACAGTTCAAAAGTTTGGTGTCACTTAGAAATGTTCTTGTTTTTGAAAGAAAAGCAACTTTTTTTGTCCATTAAAACAATATCAAATTGATCGGAAATACAGTGTAGACATTGTAGCTGGAAACGGCAGATTTTTGTATCTACGTAGGTGTACAGAGTATCTACGTAGGTGTACAGAGGCCCATTATCAGCAACCATCACTCCTGTGTTCCAATGGCATGTTGTGTTAGCTAATCCAAGTTTATAATTTTAAAAGGCTAATTGATCATTAGAAAACCCTTTTGCAATTATGTTAGCACAGCTGAAAACTGTTGTTCTGATTAAAGAAGCAATAAAACTGTCCTTCTCTAGACTAGTTGAGTATCTGGAGCATCAGCATTTGTGGGTTCGATTACAGGCTCAAAATGGCCAAGAACAAAGAACTTTCTTCTGAAACTCATCAGTCTAAGGCTATTTCATGCGAGAAATTGCCAAGAAACTGAAGATCTCGTACAACACTGTGTACTACTCCCTTCACAGAACAGCGCAAACTGGCTCTAACCAGAATAGAAAGACGAGTGAGGCCCCAGTGCACAACTGAGCAAGAGGTCAAGTACATTAGTGTCTAGTTTGAGAAACTCACAAGTCCTCAACTGGCAGCTTCATTAAATAGTACCCGCAAAACACCAGTCTCAACGTCAACAGTGAAGAGGCGACCCGGGATGCTGGCCTTCTAGGCAGAGTTCCTCTGTCCAGTCTCAACGTCAACAGTGAAGAGGCGACCCCCGGGATGCTGGTCTTCTAGGCAGAGTTCCTCTGTCCAGTCTCAACGTCAACAGTGAAGAGGCGACCCCGGGATGCTGGCCTTCTAGGCAGAGTTCCTCTGTCCAGTCTCAACGTCAACAGTGAAGAGGCGACCCGGGATGCTGGCCTTCTAGGCAGAGTTCCTCTGTCCAGTCTCAACGTCAACAGTGAAGAGGCGACCCCCGGGATGCTGGTCTTCTAGGCAGAGTTCCTCTGTCCAGTCTCAACGTCAACAGTGAAGAGGCGACCCCCGGGATGCTGGTCTTCTAGGCAGAGTTCCTCTGTCCAGTCTCAACGTCAACAGTGAAGAGGCGACCCCCGGGATGCTGGTCTTCTAGGCAGAGTTCCTCTGTCCAGTCTCAACGTCAACAGTGAAGAGGCGACCCCCGGGATGCTGGTCTTCTAGGCAGAGTTCCTCTGTCCAGTCTCAACGTCAACAGTGAAGAGGCAACCCCCGGGATGCTGGTCTTCTAGGCAGAGTTCCTCTGTCCAGTCTCAACGTCAACAGTGAAGAGGCGACCCCCGGGATGCTGGTCTTCTAGGCAGAGTTCCTCTGTCCAGTCTCAACGTCAACAGTGAAGAGGCGACCCCCGGGATGCTGGTCTTCTAGGCAGAGTTGCTCTGAAAAAGCCATCTCTTGTCCAGCGTCTGTGTTCTTTGGCCAATCTTAATCTTTTTTTTTTTTATGTTTATTGGCCAGTCTGAGATATGACTTTTTCTTCAGCCTACCCCACAAACTGCTGTGTTGTCTCATGGTCTCCGTATCAGATTGGCCACGGGCCCAGACAACGCTGCAGACAGCAGTAAAACTCTGGATCTGATGTTTATTGAGCATCTGGACGAGTTGGAACGTCATCATGGTGTCGTCTTTTTAAAAAAATCGCTCTGCATTGCATTTGTATGACGGCAAACAAATGGAAGTCTCACAGATAACGTGCACTTTTCTAAATAGAAGTTTTTAAAAAAGGGGGGCCCTGTGGATGTCGAGAGCCTGCTGCTCGCACCGTGTGATCTCATCATGTACCGACGAGCCGGTCCAATTTGAATGTTTTTATGAAGTTTGAGTCTCAAATTATTCACACAGCTCTTTTGGAAAAGTAATAGCTTTTATACACTGTACAAAACATTAGGAACATCCATCTCTTAACAAGACAGACCGACCAGGTGAAAGCTATGATCACTTACTGATGTCACTAGTTAAATCCACTTCAATCAGTATAGATGAAGGGGAGGAGACGGGTTAAAGAAGGATTTTTAAGCCTTGAGATAATTGAGACATGGATTGTGTATGTGTGCCAGTCAGAAGGTGAATGGGAAAGACTAAATATTTGAATGCCTTTGAATGGGGTATAGTAGTAGGTGCCAGGCACACCTGTTTGAGTGTGTCAAGAACTGCACCACTGCTGGGTTTTTCACGCACAATAGTTTCCCGTGTGTATTAAGAATGGTCCACCACCCAAAGGACATCCAGCCAACTTGAGACCACTGTGGGAAGCATTGGAGTCAACATGGGCCAGCATCCCTGTGGAACGCATTGTAGTCAACATGGGCCAGCATCCCTGTGGAACGCATTGTAGTCAACATGGGCCAGCATCTCTGTGGAACGCTTTGTAGTCAACATGGGCCAGCATCTCTGTGGAACGCATTGGAGTCAACATGGGCCAGCATCTCTGTAGAACACATTGTAGTCAACATGGGCCAGCATCTCTGTGAAACGCATTGTAGTAAACATGGGCCAGCATCCCTGTGGAACACATTGTAGTCAACATGGGCCAGCATCTCTGTGGAACGCATTGTAGTCAACATGGGCCAGCATCCCTGTGGAACGCATTGTAGTCAACATGGGCCAGCATCTCTGTCAAACGCATTGTAGTCAACATGGGCCAGCATCCCTGTGGAACGCTTTGTAGTCAACATGGGCCAGCATCCCTGTGGAATGCTTTGTAGTCAACATGGGCCAGCATCCCTGTGGAACACATTGGAGTCAACATGGGCCAGCATCTCTGTAGAACACATTGTAGTCAACATGGGCCAGCATCCCTGTGGAACACATTGTAGTCAACATGGGCCAGCATCCCTGTAGAACGCATTGTAGTCAACATGGACCAGCATCCCTGTGGAACGCTTTGTAGTCAACATGGGCCAGCATCTCTGTGGAACGCATTGGAGTCAACATGGGCCAGCATCTCTGTAGAACACATTGTAGTCAACATGGGCCAGCATCTCTGTGAAACGCATTGTAGTCAACATGGGCCAGCATCCCTGTGGAACACATTGTAGTCAACATGGGCCAGCATCTCTGTGGAACGCATTGTAGTCAACATGGGCCAGCATCCCTGTGGAACGCATTGTAGTCAACATGGGCCAGCATCTCTGTGGAACGCATTGTAGTCAACATGGGCCAGCATCTCTGTGGAACGCATTGTAGTCAACATGGGCCAGCATCTCTGTGGAACGCATTGTAGTCAACATGGGCCAGCATCCCTGTGGAACGCTTTGTAGTCAACATGGGCCAGCATCCCTGTGGAACGCTTTGTAGTCAACATGGGCCAGCATCCCTGTGGAACACATTGGAGTCAACATGGGCCAGCATCTCTGTAGAACACATTGTAGTCAACATGGGCCAGCATCCCTGTGGAACACATTGTAGTCAACATGGGCTAGCATCCCTGTGGAATGCATTGTAGTCAACATGGGCCAGCATCTCTGTGGAACACATTGTAGTCAACATGGGCCAGCATCCCTGTGGAACACATTGTAGTCAACATGGGCCAGCATCCCTGTAGAACGCATTGTAGTCAACATGGACCAGCATCCCTGTGGAACGCATTGTAGTCAACATGGGCCAGCATCCCTGTGGAACGCATTCAATACCTTGTAGAGTCCATGTGCCGGTAAATCGAAGCTGCTCTCAGGGCAAAGGGTGCAATGCAATATGAGGAAGGTGATCCTAATGTTTTGTCCACTCAGCGTAAAATCTTGTCAGCTAGATGTTGAAATGTGGCCTGGTATCCAGATGTCACACCACAACTTGAGTGAATGTAATAACCCTCTGACGTCATGAATATCAACGGGAACGTGAGTTGATTAACATTTTACGTCACTTTAAGCGGGTAAGTAGGCTGGAACCAACCATGATGACCACATGTAGGTCTTCCCTCTAAAAATACATTATGGGAGCCTCTGCAGCTGTGAGGTCAGGGGAACATACACCCAGCATCCTATGTAGGGACAGAGAAATAAACAGAGGAACACTCTAAATTTAAAGAAGTATTCTCCATTTACAGTAATTGCCTGGTTGGACTGCACATGTTCTCAGACCTACTGTATTACCAGCTGTTGTCGTGAACACTGTGTACCCAGCAGCACACCAATTGATTTGCAGTGTAAGCAACAGATACAGTGAATGCTAATGGTTTATCAGTATATAACTGAAGACAGAGTCAAGTAAGTCTCTTGGATACAAAGCAATGTCTAAATCTAAGCACTTCTGTTCTATATAAAAATCAATGTTGCTGCGTTGGTGCTCTTTGCTGTAGCTAGTTGATATCTGTAGCTAGTTGAACCAGGGTACCAGTGCTACCATATCTCTCTGTAGATAGCTGAACCAGGGCACCATATATCTCTGTAGCTAGCTGAACCAGGGTACCAGTGCTACCATATATCTCTGTAGCTAGTTGAACCAGGGCACCAGTGCTACCATATATCTCTGTAGCTAGCTGAACCAGGGTACCAGTGCTACCATATATCTCTGTAGCTAGCTGAACCAGGGTACCATATATCTCTGTAGCTAGTTGAACCAGGGTACCATATATCTCTGTAGCTAGTTGAACCAGGGTACCAGTGCTACCATATATCTCTGTAGCTAGTTGAACCAGGGCACCATATATCTCTGTAGCTAGTTGAACCAGGGCACCATATATCTCTGTAGCTAGTTGAACCAGGGTACCAGTGCTACCATATATATCTGTAGCTAGCTGAACCAGGCTACCAGTGCTACCATATATCTCTGTAGCTAGCTGAACCAGGCTACCAGTGCTACCATATATCTCTGTAGCTAGTTGAACCAGGGTACCAGTGCTACCATATATATCTGTAGCTAGCTGAACCAGGGTACCAGTGCTACCATATATCTCTGTAGCTAGTTGATATCTGTAGCTAGCTGAACCAGGGTACCAGTGCTACCATATATCTCTGTAGCTAGTTGAACCAGTGCTACCATATATCTCTGTAGCTAGTTGAACCAGGCTACCAGTGCTACCATATATCTCTGTAGCTAGCTGAACCAGGCTACCAGTGCTACCATATATCTCTGTAGCTAGTTGAACCAGTGCTACCAGTGCTACCATATATCTCTGTAGCTAGTTGAACCAGTGCTACCAGTGCTACCATATATCTCTGTAGCTAGTTGAACCAGGGTACCATATATCTCTGTAGCTAGTTGAACCAGGCTACCAGTGCTACCATATATCTCTGTAGCTAGCTAAACCAGGCTACCAGTGCTACCATATATCTCTGTAGCTAGCTGAACCAGGCTACCAGTGCTACCATATATATCTGTAGCTAGCTGAACCAGGCTACCAGTGCTACCATATATCTCTGTAGCTAGTTGAACCATGGTAGCACTGGTAGCCTGGTTCAGCTATCTACAGAGATATATGGTAGCACTGGTAGCCTGGTTCAGCTAGCTACAGAGATATATGGTAGCACTGGTAGCCTGGTTCAGCTAGCTACAGAGATATATGTTAGCACTGTAGCTAGCTGAACCAGGCTACCAGTGCTACCATATATATCTGTAGCTAGCTGAACCAGGCTACCAGTGCTACCATATATCTCTGTAGCTAGCTGAACCAGGCTACCAGTGCTACCATATATCTCTGTAGCTAGCTGAACCAGGGTACCATATATCTCTGTAGCTAGCTGAACCAGGCTACCAGTGCTACCATATATATCTGTAGTTGACCCAAAGATGGGCACGAGAAAATAGAACAGCAGCAAATGCTTTCAGGAAATAACTCAAGATTGAGTTCTGATAAGATCTGGACAAAATAAAACAGAGCCATGTTTTCGGAGGTAGCTACCGTTACAGGTTCGTTTTTTTCCCATTTATGTTTTGAGGTTGGACTTTTTAGCACATAAAGCATTTTAGCACGTAGGGTGTACAGATTGGTGTCACCTCGTCAGCTGAGGTATGATTTTGAGCTCAACCAATAAAAGTTTAGAGAAGCCTCAGTTTTGGTTTCAATATAAGAACCTGTTTTTTGTATTTTTCCCTAATAAACAATGACTTTACTTTTGATTTTACCCTGATAAAAAGTTAAGAAAACCTTTGCAAAGTTTTTGTGTGGTAGGTCTGTTATTCGGCTTAGCTACTGCAGGCCTATGAAGGCAGTGCGCAACAACAGCAGCGTAGCCTAGTGGTTAGAGTGTTGGACTAGTAACCGGAAGGTTGCGAGTTCAAACCCCCGAGCTGACAAGGTACAAATCTGTCGATCTACCCCTGAACAGGCTACCCAGGCCGTCATTGAAAATAAGAATGTGTTCTTAACTGACTTGCCTGGTTAAATAAAGGTAAAAAATAAATAAATTAAAAAACAGTTGAACTTGAGGTGAGGAAGAATGTTTTACGATCATTTAATATGGTTTGATTAAATGAGATATCTTTAGAACATTCTGATAGAAAATGTATTAACTCTTCCTATACACCTATATCTGTATAGCAGTAGTAGCCTATCTGACAAGTATTAAGAAATGCATTTCGTTGTCGGGGAACAGAGAGATGTTAAATCTAACTTTTCTCTCTGCGTCTTTGGGGTCTAAGCTTCTCTTCCTTCATATCATACAGTGGATGTCTAGGCATACAGAGCCTTCAGAAACTGTTCACACAACTTGACTTCTCCCACATTGTTGTTGTTACAGAGGCTGAATTTAAAATATATATTTTTTTATTATTATTTTTATTATTTTTTACAAATGAATAAAACATTAAATGTATTCAACCCCTTTATGATGGCAAGCTGGGAGTAAAAATGTTATTTAAAAGTCACATAAGTTGCATGGACTCAATGAGTGTTAATACCTCTCTGTACCCTACACACATACAGATAATTGTAAGGTCGAGCAGTTGATTTAAAGCACAGATTCAACAACAAAGACCAGAGAGGTTTTCCAATGCCTCGCAAAGAAAGGCACCTATTGATAGATGGGTAAAAAATTTAAAAAGCAGACATTGTGCAACAAGGTGAAATTATTAATTACACTTTGGATGGTGTATCAATACACCTAATCACTACAAAGATGCAGGTGTCCTTCCTAACTCAGAGGAAGGAAACCACTCAAGGATTTCACCATGAGACCAATGTTGATTTGAGAAAACTG
The DNA here is from genome assembly GCF_002021735.2 of Oncorhynchus kisutch. NCBI lineage: Eukaryota > Metazoa > Chordata > Actinopteri > Salmoniformes > Salmonidae > Oncorhynchus > Oncorhynchus kisutch. The sequence goes on along the minus strand of NC_034196.2, from coordinate 43,046,348 downwards.
AGGATGGCTCAACAACATTGTAGTTACTCCACAATACCAACCTAAATGACAGAGTGAAAAGGAGGAAGCCTGTACAGAAATATTCCAAAACGTGTATCCTGTTTACAACAAGGCACTGAAGTAATACTGCAAAAAAATGTGGCAAAGCAATTAACTTTGTCTTGAATAGAAAGTGTTTGGGCCAAATCCAAAACAACACATTACGGAGTACCAATCTCCATATTTTCAAGCATAGTGGTGTTATGGGTATGCTTGTAATCATTAAGGGCTAGTGAGTTTTTCAGGATAAAAAAAAACCTAATGGAACTAAGCACAGGCAACATCCTAGAGGAAGACCTGGTTGTCTGCTTTTCACCAGACACTGGGAGATGACTTCATCTTCCAGCAGGACAATAACCAAAAACACAAGGTCAAATCTACACTGGATTTGCTTACCAAGAAGACAGTGAATGTTCCTGAGTGGCCGAGTTACAGTTTTGACTTAAATCTGCTTGAAAATCTATGGCAAGACATAGAAAATTATCAAAAACCAATTTGACAGCGCTTGAAGAATTTTTTATATGAATAAAAAGGGCAAATGTTGCACAATCCAAGTGTGTAAAGCTCTTAGAGACTTACCCAGAAAGACTCTCAGCTCTTAGAGACTTACCCAGAAAGACTCTCAGCTCTTAGAGACTTAACCAGAAAGACTCTCAGCTCTTAGAGACTTAACCAGAAAGACTCTCAGCTCTTAGAGACTTACCCAGAAAGACTCTCAGCTCTTAGAGACTAACCCAGAAAGACTCTCATCTCTTAGAGACTAACCCAGGAAGACTCTCAGCTCTTAGAGACTTACCCAGAAAGACTCTCAGCTCTTAGAGACTTACCCAGAAAGACTCTCAGCTGTAATCGCTGCCAAAGGGTACTTTAACAAAGTATTGATTCAGGGGTGTGAATAGCTATATCAATGAGATAACAAAACAAAAAAATTCTAAATGTGTTTTCAATTTGTCATTATGGGGTATTTTGAATTCAGGTTATAACAAAATGTGGAATAAGTCAAGGGGTATGAATGTTTTCTGAAGGCAACGTGTGCTATGAACTAACTATGCCATTAACTAACTATGCCACTTCTACAATTGCCTTGGAACAAACAATTTATTATTGAGTGAGACACTGACAGGAAACACCTGTACAACATCCTGGTCCAAGCACATTACATTGTAAATCAATGCCCTGCTTTCACTTCAGGTGTGAGAGTGAGCGAAGTATGTTTATTATCCCAAATGTATACTGTATACACTAGCTGACTGCAAATCTCTGTGATGCGTGTCCTCTTCTCTTTCTCCCCCCCCCCCCCCCACAACATTGCACAAGGCGCTTGTTCATCATGTGAGAAACATGATATAAACAAGAGCCCATTTCATTGCACTTCATTGGAGGGTTTTTTTCCCCTTCCAACCGTAAGCAGCTGTATGCCTCCAAACAAAATGTCATGTCTCTTCTGCTGGGGATCAGTGACACATCAGAGCGAACTTAAAGGCTCTCGTGCTGAAACCAGTGATGTATATATACACTAGATGACTGATAGGGGGCGCTGTATTGAAGCCGTCGCGCTTCCATTTTACTCCTCCAGCAATGTAAAAAAATATATATTTTGCTATAGAAATGCATTTATGAATGTCTACATTCGTTTTTGCCACGTTTATTCTATTAGACACATTAATGCATACTTTAAATTATATTATGTAAGATAAATATAACGATACACACACACACACTGCAATATGCAGAAATGGCTCCACCATTTCCTGGTTCGCATAATTTCAGATTATGTGACAAAACCACCAATGGATAGTGAATCATTGAAGCATCTAAACCGCTGTGAGAATCATTGAACCATCTAAACCCACTGTGAGAATCATTGAACCATCTAAACCCTCTGTGAGAATCATTGAACCATCTAAACCCGCTGTGAGAACCATCTAAACCCACTGTGAGAATCATTGAACCATCTAAAACCTTTGTGAGAATCATTGAACCATCTAAACCCTCTGTGAGAATCATTGAACCATCTAAACCCGCTGTGAGAATCATTGAACCATCTAAACCCGCTGTGAGAATCATTGAACCATCTAAACCCGCTGTGAGAATCATTGAACCATCTAAACCCTCTGTGAGAATCATTGAACCATCTAAACCCTCTCTGAGAATCATTGAACCATCTAAAACCTCTGAGAATCATTGAACCATCTAAAACCTCAGAATCATTGAACCATCTAAACCCTCTGAGAATCATTGAACCATCTAAACCGCTGTGAGAATCATTGTACCATCTAAACCCTCTGAGAATTATTGAACCATCTAAACCTGCTGTGAGAATCATTGAACCATCTAAAACTGCTTTGAGAATCATTGAACCATCTAAAACTGCTGTGAGAATCATTGAACCATCTAAACCCTCTGAGAACCATTGAACCATCTAAACCCGCTGAGAATCATTGAACCATCTAAACCCTCTGAGAATCATTGAACCATCTAAACCCGCTGAGAATCATTGAACCATCTAAACCCTCTGTGAGAATCATTGAACCATCTAAAACCTCTGAGAATCATTGAACCATCTAAACCCTCTAAGAATCATTGAACCATCTAAAACCTCTGTGAGAATCATTGAACCATCTAAACCTGCTGTGAGAATCATTGAACCATCTAAACCCTCTGTGAGAATCATTGAACCATCTAAACCCTCTGTGAGAATCATTGAACCATCTAAACCCGCTGAGAATCATTGAACCATCTAAACACTCTGAGAATCATTGAACCATCTAAACCCTCTGAGAATCATTGAACCATCTAAACACTCTGTGAGAATCATTGAACCATCTAAACCCTCTGAGAATCATTGAACCATCTAAACCTGCTGTGAGAACCATCTAAACCCCCTGTGAAATATCTTAATTAAACCCCCCAAAATATTGAATTTTCAGCTGTGTGAAGCTGGTGTACAAAACCGAAAAGTTAAAAGCAAAAAAAAACTAAATGTAAGTGTAGAAATAAAGCACAGAGAACTGATCTACTTCTTCTTAGACTAGCTTTCAATTAGATTAACAGATCTATAACTCACATTTCTATGTGAATTTGGTCAGATCCCACCCCCCCCCCCCCCAAAAAACCCCACATATTGCAGCTTTAAAGTGGGATTTTTTTGAGAGTACTAAATGTTACCATCCGCCCACTATAAGAAATACATAATACATGTCATTTTGACATTTTATTGAAATACTTCAGATCCCATTCATTCCTATTGAGGATTGCTCCTTCTGATGGGTCAATATGGCCGACCGGTGTCTTCAAAACCTTTCACTGGCCAATACATAGCATCAGCAATCTCAGGTTTATACACATCGGTTGAAACACATCAGGACAGATGGGTGTCCTGGTCGGAAGACAGAGATTATAGACTATTCCCTGCTTCTATTGGATTGTGTTCAACCATAACATTACATCGTTCTTGTTAGCATGAGTCTGTTGCAACAACAACTGACCGATAAACAACCCAAAGAGACGTTGAAGAGAATGACCGAATACTCCTCCTCCATTCCAAAAGAAGCTCCCCAGAAGGACAACAGAGCAGGGTCCTACACCATTTCCTGTACAGATGATGTCATGTCTCTGCTTTCCTCATTGAGTGTGTCCAGACACTGAACTGCTGCTCTCTAAGAGGAAGTACTGTCCTATCAGAGGAATGACTATTAAGGTCTCACAACGCCACCACTCCATAAATTACACTCATAAACGTGGCTCCCCAATGGTCAAACTCCCCTCCCTTGTCGTTGATGGCTGGACACTGTTATCCAGGCCTCGACATGAGCCAGATGGACGTTCACTGGACTCCAGGTGAGTTGCCAAGAGGTGTGGTGGCCTACAGGAAGTACCTTTCCAAAGTGCTCTTTTCAGTGTCCGTTTTGAAGGTGAGGCGTCCCAAAGACGACACGATTTGTGACCGTTTTCTGAGGCTGGATGGCTCGTCGTGATCACTGACCCTGAGGAAGGTAGAACATCTGCCAGTGGGGAGGAAAGTGGTAGAGAGGCTGAACTACGAACCTCTCCGACTGCAACAGGAAACAAACACAGAATTACTTTCCTTAGTGTGTAGATTTAGCCATCGTCAACACAAATCTATTTTTACAAGCACCCGGATCGACAATAAGATGGTGTGAACCTTTTCTTAAATGGAAGATACAGTATAAAATCTCAAGGTGGGTTACATTTGCTGGCACCAGTGTAAAAACCAGCTCACCTAAATGGACTTGCAGGCAGGTTTCTACTTGCCAAACCAACTTTTTAACAATGCCACTTAGTGGTTGGGAAGAAATGCTCATTAAAGCGAGACCGTCCGAAAGCCTGCTGACTAATACTGAACGGAGGGAAACTTACTGCAGACACGCATGCGTTAACAGCTCATTGGTGGAAATTGTTGTCAGCCATTTGGCACACGCTTGTAATTGCCGCAGTTCTCTCGTCCATTTTTCCCCCCCTGCTTTCGTCTTCCAGGATAAAACAGACAAACACACATGGAGGGCGGGAATAAGTTAGTGACATTTGTATAGTTACAAAACGAACTGGAGGAGATGTGTAACTGCAAATACGATCCCTTTTGGGTCTCCTGACAATGTCAATACTTAGGAACAAAGTGGCTAGCAACGACTGGAGATGGGAGGGGGGGGGACTCCTTCGAGTGTTTTGGGTCTCTTGACAATGTCAATACTTAGGAACAAAGTGGCTAGCAACGACTGGAGATGGGAGGGGAGAGGGGGGGGTGACTCCTTCGAGTGTTTTGGGACTTCCTGTCACATGTTGTTGTGACAGATTGGGACATGGCCTTCTGACAGATCAGAGCTAACAACTTGTCCAGAATATATTCAAAAAGGCTTTAAAATGCTGTTTAACATGGATTCCATGGAAACCTGCATGATACAATGACATATATATATATATAATATACAAAGTACTGATGAGAAACCGTGATGCCTGACAAGATTGATGGAAGGTGGATGGAAACAGCGATAACAGACCTGCCCCAGAGTTGAAAGGGTGAGATCACTCTTAGTGATGCGTTATCATCAGGCTGAAGGCTATGCCTCATTAAGTGCCTATTTTATGGAGCTGGCTTCTAAATGAACGGAAAAAGTTCTCTCATGCATCTCCTTCACCCATCACTCGCTGTATCTCAATTCTGGTTACACAGCCCAGGGCACCTCGAACGTAAAACGAATGCTACAGAAAATACACCTGGCTACAGTAGGTAGAAACCTGCTCCATGTTTGCTACATACTTGTTGTTCTAGAGATACTGAGCACTGAACATGACATCATCATATTTTAAGCCATCTGAAAATGGGGGGAAAAAAAGAAGAAAAAAAACTTCCTGGTTGAAAATAGTTCCAAAAGAACAAAAGTCATCCAAGTCATGAGCACATTTGAATGGTGCATTACTCTGACTGCTCAACCCCAGAGACCCTGAACCACAGACATGAATAGGCTTCATGTGTCCACCAGGTTTGGGATCAATTCAAATTGAAGGAAAGTTATTTGAACTTTTTCTTTTCAGTTTATTGACGAGTCAATGAAAATAAATGCCCCTTTATTTCAATTATTAAGCTATAATGTCAGTTTACTTCCTGAATTGACCGTGTTCAATTCGAATTGACCTCCAACCCTGGAGTCCACTTCACTCTCGAGCTGTCAACATGTTGTCTTCTCTGACCACATGGACTGTCCCACCAGTCCTCTCTATCCCCACGGCGTGCATTTCAGAGACAAGGGCAATGACATCACCCGACTGACGCATTTCTTTTAACCTTGTTTTTTGAGTTGTTTTGAAAAGGAACTAGCATTTCAAAAAAGGTCTTTAAGTGGGGGGGGGACTGTCAGGGACTAAATGAGTAAGAATATACAAAATGGAGGAACAACAGGACAAATCCCTCCTATCACAACAACGCATCAGGTTCGGCTAGCTGCTTGTATTTTTACATATTACTGAAACTTACACTGGTTATTTTGCAAACACATGTATAGATGGACATGTAAGAAGCAAAATAAATTATATTTCATGAAGCCAAGGCTTACAGTCACATGAATATGTGGATAACTGCCTTGGCCACGGGTGTGAGTCAGAATTCCAGTACCGACAATAGGACTCCGGGGTTTCCTCCTGCAGTGGAACATTGAATCATTCCATTCTATTGTTTTCTTCATCTTGCCATTGAACAAACAGGTTTCAAGACTGAGTCAAGTCCATACTGTTTCAATTGTAACAGTTAGTAGAATCAGTGGCAGCAGGTGTGGTTATGGAGCTCTAATTTACACAGACAGAAATAAACAAGAGGAAAATGGATTTAATTCACTCATCCTCAGACTCTTCTGTGAAGCCATCCTCAGGCTCTTCTGTGAAGCCATCCTCAGGCTCTTCTGTGAAGCCATCCTCAGGCTCTTCTGTGAAGCCATCCTCAGGCTCTTCTGTGAAGCCATCCTCAGGCTCTTCTGTGAAGCCATCCTCAGGCTCTTCTGTGAAGCCATCCTCAGGCTCTTCTGTGAAGCCATCCTCAGACTCTTCTGTGAAGCCATCCTCAGACTCTTCTGTGAAGCCATCCTCAGACTCTTCTGTGAAGCCATCCTCAGACTCTTCTGTGAAGCCATCCTCAGACTCTTCTGTGAAGCCATCCTCGGACTCTTCTGTGAAGCCAATTGAAGACTCATATACTGCAGCTCATCCAAGTTGCCCTCCTCTGTCAAAGCTGAGATGCTGTAAACCATTAGACCTCCACCTGTGTTAGCCAATAGCCAACAGCGACCTCGACGGCTCCGTCGTGGGCCTGTCCGTCCAGGGATAAACAGCGACCTCGACGGCTCCGTCGTGGGCCTGTCCGTCCAGGGATAAACAGCGACCTCGACGGCTCCGTCGTGGGCCTGTCCGTCCAGGGATAAACAGCGACCTCGACAGCTCCGTCGTGGGCCTGTCCGTCCAGGGATAAACAGCGACCTCGACAGCTCCGTCGTGGGCCTGTCCGTCCAGGGATAAACAGCGACCTCGACAGCTCCGTCGTGGGCCTGTCCGTCCAGGGATAAACAGCGACCTCGACGGCTCCGTCGTGGGCCTGTCCGTCCAGGGATAAACAGCGACCTCGACAGCTCCGTCGTGGGCCTGTCTGTCCAGGGTTAAGTAGCGAGCTGCCACTGAGCGCTTGAAGGGTACAAATGTAGAAGCGGATACCTGCGGCTGAACTACAACCTTTACCACGTTCAAATGGCAAGAACGATAGAGCATATCCTCAACATGTGAGGAGAACGTAAGTAACTATACGAAACCAACATGCTCTGCATGTATTTATCATCCATTTGGGACTGCAAAATGGGCATGTATATAAAGTAGGCCTCATTTTCACCAGTTTGATCTCTGAGGCGCTTTTGCTTGATGAGCTTAAGGCACCTTGGAGCCAGGCCAGCCCTGTGAAGCATGAAGGCATTGGTTGTTTGTACTCAGGCCTGTAATGACCTGACATCATGCTTGGATTGTTTTCTCACCCTTAAGCAGCATCAGGAGGAACAAGGGATACCAGGCATTGCTGTGATCACAGTAGTGTCTGGAAGAAAACCACCAAGCAATTTGAAAGATTTTATATTTACTCTGTGATTACGTGCTGGATAAAATAAAAACCAAAGCTCCATCCCTGAGTGGTTAATAAGCTCTGTTCTTTGTGTGAAATTCATGGTTTTCCCCCCCATCTTCTCATGATGGCTTTATTCTTGTTTTGTGACTGTTACTTTACCCAGAATGCTAGGCCCTCCTGGTTGGATATCCGGGGGGGGGGGGGGGGGGCCTTGCGGAGGGCAATAAAAATGAAACCACAACCATTCCCTCACAAACCCGGGGGTGGGGGGGGGGGTGAGTTGTGTGGCACTTGGGGCCAGAAAGATCCCACAGTAAAGTACTCCTTAACATCATGAGGGTCGGCCATTAACAAAAAAAAGCTGTAAAACTGGGTGAAATGGTAGCCCTGCTCACAGTCAAATCACAAACAGAACATGGTATAAAAAGGAGGTATAGAGAGAGAAAAAAGAAAATGGCGGAGGGGGGTGGGGGCATGGAACATACTGAAACCTTCACTAGATTTCTATATGTTTCTAACATGTGTGCTTGGACCACTAACTGAGTTCATCAGTTCCATTTTATTTCCATACCCACGCAATAGCTGTGAAGGTTGTCTGTGGGCTTACGAGGCCTTGGGACATAGCAGGAACCTGCTCAGCAGATATTCGACAGACCACAGCACGAGCGTTGAAAGATGGACGAAATGAATATGGCAATCAGGCAAATGATGTAACTGCTTTGAAAATGTAACTGTACTCCGTCTTAATCAGAACTGAATTAATAAGGCTCACAGGAAACGACCTGATGTTAGTTGAGACGAGCAGTATATAAATTGGATACTATAAGTGATTGCATCATTATTTGTTTTTACACACTTTTCGTTTCTATGCTTGTCAGGTAACTGAAAAGAAACCCGCAGCTTGTGTGTTTACATTTTTTTTTGTGCTAAATACACTGCAGCAGAGAACAAAAAACTAAAACAGAGAACGTATTCACACTGAGGAACTGATGGAACTGATGGGAAAGAAGAAAGTCATTTATTTGCACATCAGAAATGCATTTCTGGGAACCTCCATCGAATCAGACTCACCCAGAACCAGTAACACTACTGGTCAGACCAGAACAGAAGACAAGGATGCCTGTAAAATACAGTCTTCCAAGACCCTGATGGGTTGCTAGACCCTGATGGGTTGCTAGGCCCTGATGGGTTGCTAGACCCTGATGGGTTGCTAGGCCCTGATGGGTTGCTAGACCCTGATGGGTTGCTAGGCCCTGATGGGTTGCTAGGCCCTGATGGGTTGCTAGGCCCTGATGGGTTGCTAGGCCCTGATGGGTTGCTAGGCCCTGATGGGTTGCTAGGCCCTGATGGGTTGCTAGGCCCTGATGGGTTGCTAGACATTGAGCCTATGGTATCACATTGTCTATAAAAGCCACTGGCTGTGGAGGGAAATCTCCATGGCAACAGTCACCTGTTAAAGCACAGGACATCATATGGGAAAAGGGGGGGGTGTTTGAAGGGAAGGGCGACCATGGCAACAGTTTTCACTGACCAATACCGGATAAAGGAAATCTAAGAGCCACTCTTTCCTGTGCATCATCAAATCAAATGTATTTATATAGCCCTTCGTACATCAGCTGATATCTCAAAGTGCTGTACAGAAACCCAGCCTAAAACCCCAAACAGCAAGCAATGCAGGTGTAGAAGCACGGTGGCAAGGAAAAACTCCCTAGAAAGGCCAAAACCTAGGAATAAACCTAGAGAGGAACCAGGCTATGAGGGGTGACCAGTCCTCTTCTGGCTGTGCAGGGTGGAGATTAGAAACCTAGAGAGGAACCAGGCTATGAGGGGATCTTCCATCTTTTTTTGGTCCATAATATGTTTTCGATGATATGTGATAATATGTGATTGGATGGAGGTACCAAACAGTAGGACTAAAAGTCATGGTAGAAATAGTTTTAGTTACTCAAGCTTCTGTGGTCCTGGAATTCTCTCCTGAACATTTAAACATTTGATGATCTAGTTTAGTTGGTGGAGTTCAAACACTTGATCGAAGTGTATGAGACTTTTGTGTTTTTAACATAATATGTAATTGTTATACTGTATGTGTGTTTATAGTTTTGTTTAATGTTGTGTTAGTGTTTTGTCTGAAACGTTGTTCCCCCCTGCTGCTATTGGACCAGGTCTCTCTATGGAAAAGTTGTTATCTCAATGAGAAAAAACCTGTATGAATAATTTTGATGATGTTCAATTAAAAAATTAAAAAAGATATATTCTATTATCATTTAAAGCACCACTAATGCTATACAATCCATTCAGTTTACATATAGTGACGGTACACCATTTGCTCCGTTGCATTACAAGCAACGTGCAGAAACAGGGCACGACCAGGAAAAAGAACCCAGGAAGGGAAAATGATCCACTTCCAGCGTTTATCTTCCATGCATGGTTACGGTCCCATTGTTACGGTCCCGTGGTTACGGTCCCGTTGTTACGGTCCCGTTGTTACGGTCCCGTGGTTACGGTCCCGTGGTTACGGTCCCGTGGTTACGGTCCGTTGTTGCATTATTCATTATGTTGTCAGCAACGTTCGATTATTCCTGGTTAGATTTTGTTTGTCACTTTACTGCCAGCAATGGGACTTCAGAGTCACACTGTACACTTCATTAAAAATATATATTCAAAATTAGCATCGCAACAGAGCCTGCAGGTGCAGTATTTCAATACCAACACTGGTAGCTACATTACGCTAGTGGTATTGTAACTATTTTACAACCCAAACATATTTCTGTTCATGTGGGATGTCAGAGAACCCAGTCAGTAGACGAGTAACAACAGTATGCTCGTAGACAGGAAGTTCTCACCCATCAGTCATATCCTTAGTAGTTGGACAGACACTCAGAGTTTGCACTGGGACATGTGCACAAACATGAACAAACACAAACTCAGCAGGAGGGGGGGGGGGTCCACACCTGTTACCGACGTGGACCTTCCTCTACTGTCACCAAATACTGATTTGTTAGCATTTATGGCCCAAAGTCAATTAACCAGATTGTTGAATTTTTCAAGCTTCATGTCCAAATAATTTTAAAGTAACTTAGTGAGCCACACAATCAATTGAAGAAACCGTGGTGGCAGAACTTTAGGATGATTTGGACATGAAACTCAAAAAATTGTAATACCAGGACCATTCACAGGGGCCAGGTAAAACTGAACAGTGTAAGGAAACCAATATGGAATTGTGTTATTTGGGTGAACTATCCCTTTAAAAAGGGATAGAATTTAGTAATGAAGCCCATGACCTACTTCCCCAGACAGATAAAATTGTGGATACCATGTTTTTCTTTCCCCCCCCTCCCTAACATGCTAGCTGAACACGCAGGTCACTGCGCCAACACTTGTTAGCATTGGCTAGCGAAACTACCTATAACTTCCTTCAAACTGAACACAGAAACAGAAATCTCTCAACTATTATTTTGACATGTAAACTTCCAACTTCAACTGTATATCCTATGAAACCGGAATATCTTACATTTCACCAAGTCGTTGGTGAACGACGACATGAATAACATACAGCTGACGGGTTTTTACGCTGCATCGGCAGGATAGAACAGCCGCCTCTGGTAAGACAAGGTGGCGATCTATGCATATTTATAAACAGTTGGTGCTATAAAATATAATAAAGGAAGTCTCAAGATTTAGCTTGTTTGAGGTAGAGTATCTGATGATAAACTGTAGACCACACTATTTACCAAGTGAGATTTCATCTATATTCTTTGTAGCCGTCTACCACAAACTAATGCCGGCACAAAGACCGCACACAATAAGCAAACAGGAAAACGCTCATCCAGGAGGTGCTCCTAGTGGCCAGGGACTTTAATGCAGAGAAACTTAAATTTAAACTTAAATTTCGACCAGCATGTTAAATGTGCAACCAGAGGGGGGAAAACAAAAAACAAACTCTAGACCACCTTTACTCCCCACACAGAGACGCGTACAAAGCTCTCCCTCGCCCTCCATTTGGCAAATATGACCATAATTATATCCTCCTGATTCCTGCTTACAAGCACAAACTAAAGCAGGAAGTACCAGTGACTCAGTAAAGACAAAAGTGGTCAGATGAAGCAGATGCTAAACTACAGGACTGTTTTGCTACCACAGACTGGAATATGTTCTGGGATTCTTCCGATGGCATTGAGGAGTACACCACATCAGTCACTGGCTTCATCAATAAGTGCATCGATGAGTCTGTAATACCAACATGTTTCAAGCAGACCACCACAGTCCCTGTGCCCAAGAACACTAAGGTAACCTGCATAAATGACTACTGATCTGTAGCACGCAGGTCCGTAGCCATGAAGTGCTTTGAAAGGCTGGTCATGGCTCACATCAACACCATTATCCCAGAAACCCTAGACCCACTCCAATTTGCATACCGCTCCAATAGATCCACAGATGATGCAATCTCTAAAAGTTGGTTGCATCACTGCCTGGTATGGCAACTGCTCGGCCTGCGACCGCAAGGCATACGAGTGCGTACGGCCCAGTACATTACTGGGGCCAAGCTTCCTACCATCCAGGACTATACCTGGCGGAGCCAGAAGACGGCCATAAAAATTGTAAGACTCCAGCCACCTGGCGTCAGACTGTTCTCTCCGCTATCGCACAGCAAGCGGTACCAGAGCGCCAAGTCTAGGTCCAAAAGGCTTCTTAACAGCTTCTACCCCAAGGCCAAAAGACTCCTGAACAGCTAATTAAATGGCTACTCAGACTATTTGCATTGTCCCCCCCTTTACACTGCTGCTACTCTGTTATTATCTATGCATAGTCACTTTAATAACTCTACCTACATGTACATATTACCTCAATTACCTCGACTGGCCCCAGACATCGACTCTGTACTGGTACCCCCTGTATATAGTTTCCACATTGACTCTGTACCGTAACCCCCTGTATATAGCCTCCACATTGACTCTGTACCGTAAACCCTGTATATAGCCTCCACATTGACTCTGTACCAGTACCCCCTGTATATAGCCTCCACATTGACTCTGTACCGGTACCCCCTGTATATAGCCTCCACATTGACTCTGTACCGGTACCCCCTGTATATAGCCTCCACATTGACTCCGTACCGGTACCCCCTGTATATAGCCTCCACATTGACTCTGTACCGGTACCCCCTGTATATAGCCTCCACATTGACTCTGTACCGGTACCCCCTGTATATAGCCTCCACATTGACTCCGTACCGGTACCCCCTGTATATAGCCTCCACATTGACTCTGTACCAGTACCATCTGTATATAGCCTCCACATTGACTCTGTACCAGTACCATCTGTATATAGCCTCCACATTGACTCTGTACCAGTACCATCTGTATATAGCCTCCACATTGACTCTGTACCAGTACCATCTGTATATAGCCTCCACATTGACTCTGTACCAGTACCATCTGTATATAGCCTCCACATTGACTCTGTACCAGTACCATCTGTATATAGCCTCCACATTGACACTGTACCAGTACCATCTGTATATAGCCTCCACATTGACACTGTACCAGTACCATCTGTATATAGCCTCCACAATGACTCTGTACCAGTACCATCTGTATATAGCCTCCACATTGCCACTGTACCAGTACCATCTGTATATAGCCTCCACATTGACTCTGTACCAGTACCATCTGTATATAGCCTCCACATTGACTCTGTACCAGTACCATCTGTATATAGCCTCCACATTGACTCTGTACCAGTACCATCTGTATATAGCCTCCACATTGACTCTGTACCAGTACCATCTGTATATAGCCTCCACATTGACTCTGTACCAGTACCATCTGTATATAGCCTCCACATTGACTCTGTACCGGTACCCCCTGTATATAGCCTCCACATTGACTCTGTACCAGTACCCCCTGTATATAGCCTCCACATTGACTCTGTACCAGTACCATCTGTATATAGCCTCCACATTGACACTGTACCAGTACCATCTGTATATAGCCTCGCTACTGTTATTTTACTGCTGCTCTTTAATTACTTGTTACTTTTATTTTTTACTTGTCTATTTTTTTGAAAAATAAAATTTGATTTCTGTTCATTGATTGAAGCTAATAAACACCCTGGCTATTAATTGAAGTTTTATGGGTAATTTTCCGTTGCAAAACAAATAACCATTGCTGTTGAACACTGTTGACCTTTGACCTTTGTTTACATAGGAGAGGCTGGCAACACATTCATCAGCTGCCGTTTACTGTGTTAAGTCATCGAAACTAGACTCTGTGCGCCCGTGTAGCATTACCACGAGGTGGAAAAGGTTATGAAATTATATTGGGATAGAGGATCTATTGCTATTTTAAAACACTGATAGATATCGGGCTATTTAGGAGATGTATTTGCCTGTGGTTTAAACCAGTTTAGGAGGTGTATTTGTAGTCTGGTTAGCATCAAAGTGTTCTCCATGTTTTGTCTTTCCTCTCCCAGAATCTCACTAGTCTTTTGCAGAGGCACCATGGAATCAGTAGTAAAAAGGTGTAAACAGTACAGTGAAATGCTTACTTGCAAGCTCTCCTCGATGCAGTAATACTAAGTCGGCAAATAAATACACACAAGAAATAAATTTATTTATTTTATTCTTATGCATACTCTTTGTGTGTTTTATTTTTATGACTTAGTATTACTGCATCGAGGAGAGCTTGCAAGTAAGTATTTCACTGTACTGTTTTCAAACGTTGTATCCTCGTGATCAATAAGCTTTGATTTGTAGAAGTGATTGAACTGAAATATCTTTACAGTCTTAACCGTGAGCTGGATGGGTGTCGTGTGCACTTTGAAGTAGTGCTAAGGAAATCAGTCCGGCTTCTTAGAAGAGGCACCTGTTTCCGAACTCACAACTGTGACAGTCAACCTTCCTCCCCTTGGATTCCCTTTTTTGCCTTGAGATCACAAATCACTTTTCCACTGGAAAAATTCTTTAAAACCAAATGGAAAGAGTCACAGGGACCCAGATCAAGACAACTAACCAACAGGCTTCAACATCAATCTGGTCCTGTGAGTTTTTAATATTTTTTATACATTTGCACCAAAAATAAAGTAATAATCCCAAAACCTTGTTTTTGCTTTGTCATTAAGGCGTATTTGTCTGTTGATTGATTACATTTGAGCACTTCAGCTGACAGGTCCTGTCAACTCTACACAAACACATGACTCCCCCTGTCAAATCTAGGTGAGGGAGAGAGCGCGCGAGAGAGAGAGCGAGTGAGCGAGAGAGAGCGAGAGAGAGCGAGAGAGAGCGAGAGAGAGAGAGCGAGAGAGAGAGAGCGAGAGAGAGCGAGAGAGAGAGAGCGAGAGAGAGCGCGAGAGAGAGCGCGAGAGAGCGAGAGAGAGAGCGCGAGAGAGAACGCGAGAGAGCGAACGCGAGAGAGCGAACGCGAGAGAGCGAACGCGAGAGAGCGAACGCGAGAGAGCGAACGCGAGAGAGCGAGAGAGAGAGAGAGCGAACGCGAGAGAGCGAGAGAGAGAGAGAGCGAGAGCGAGCGAGAGAGAGAGCGAGAGAGCGAGAGAGAGAGAGAGCGAGAGAAAGATCAAATACCTCCTTAGGGGTTGACCAGGGTGCCAGCAAGTAGCCTAAATTGTCAACCTTAAACAGCTGATACAGGCCAGTCAATGTGTTAAATGGACGTTTGGATAATAACTCAAATGATCCACAGCATCCAGCTCTGTTCACATTTATGGCCGCCTTCTCTTCTTTGAAATGCATTGCATCCATATCAGTATGTTCTGTAAAGAGCTAGAGAGGACTTCTTTCCAGTTGAAATAGCCCTAAGCTTACTTGACAAAACACCATATTAAAATGAATCACTTGAGCCAAATGCATGTGGTATTAATGACTGGATTTGCACATTAAAACAAATACTGGTTCCCCACAGCTTGGTCCCAAGTCTGTAGAGAAAGGCACTTTCTTCCACTGTTACAGTAGTGGAAAATGACATTCTTTTTGGGAGTGGTGGTTGAATTAGTTTACTTGTTTCATAGATGGGAACTTGTTCAACGCCCAGATGCATGTAATTTCAACACTATCCAATCCATCTACTGCATTGTCTGACAACATACCCTCCACTTTCAATACTAACGTGTCACAGTAAAGGGAGACCTGGAATTCCCTTGTTGGCCGACTGCAGCTCTCATTACGAAGCTCTCGCATATTTAGACTTTTAAATGGAAAGCAGAAAACCTCAACAACATGGTCAGTGTGCTTCGCATCAGGGGTTCACCTTCTAGGGTCAGGAAGTAGAGGTCACAGGGGAACAACGGTGACCTCCAACTGGTCTCACACATCTGGTAGTGTCCTCACCACAAACCCGGTGGGAGACGTTTAAAATACCCAGGGTAACCTATCCAGTAACTGGGGGTGGGGGTGGGGGCGGATTCAGCTTTATTGACGTTTTAATGTTTTGTTCCCGTGGCTTGAACTCTGGTAGTGGAGGTGGAACGTTGGGCTGACCTACCTTGGTCATGGTGAGGCCCCAAGGTAACACGTGGAGGTTTTTGTAATCCCTATTCAAAAAGCAGGGCACCAATGAAACAAGAAGAATCCACACCATGTCTCTCCACTCTGTGTGTCGGCCAAAGGGTGGGGCCACCGTCCAGCTTGCTAAACTGCGTCAAATACTGGCATGGTTCTTTGACGTTTTTGTTTTTTTAGAGAGTAATTATTATGTTCTTCCCATAGCTGACAGGAACTGTGTTTGATGACAAACCACTTCCTCAAAGGCTCGTGTGGATTAACAGAAAGAGCCAAGGGACAGCTGTGTCAAATCACATTCAAAGTAGAGGGGTTCGATACTTATTTCGTTAACACTTGAAAAATGTTTAGATTCTCACACCCTAAGTGACCTAGTCTGGAGCACTTCGCTATTAACAACTCTGTAAGCAATTCATATACAGCCACAACACACAGGCTAGCTGATGACTGAGACGACTGCCTGCTAAGAATATATATAGTGCCATTTGATTTAGGCAAAAGATGTAGAATCTTACACATTAAAGCACTGTCAATAGAACAAACTAAAATGAAATAAACCTGTAACGTGTATTATAATGAAGTGCACAACAGCCCAACAGCTGTCAGCACATGGCCAGAGGAACAGAGCGCGAAATAGTGAGTCATATTCCTTTGTTCCAAGTAACATCCTGGGACAGAAAGGGGGGGGGGGGGGACACAGTAACATCCTGGGACAGAAAGGGGGGGGGGGGGGACAGTAACATCCTGGGACAGAAAGGGGGGGGGACAGTAACATCCTGGGACAGAAAGGGGGGGGGACAGTAACATCCTTGGACAGAAAGGGGGGGAAAACACAGTAACATCCTTGGACAGAAAGGGGGAAAAAACAGTAACATCCTTGGACAGAAAGGGGGAAAAAACAGTAACATCCTGGGACAGAAAGGGGGGGAAAACACAGTAACATCCTGGGACAGTAAGGGGGGGAAAACACAGTAACATCCTTGGAGAGAAAGGGGGAAACACAGTAACATCCTTGGAGAGAAAGGGGGAAAAAACAGTAACATCCTTGGAGAGAAAGGGGGAAAACACAGTAACATCCTTGGAGAGAAAGGGGGAAAACACAGTAACATCCTGTGACAGAAAGGCAAGGACAACACAGTAACATCCTGTGACAGAAAGGCGAGGAAAACACAGTAACATCCTGTGACAGAAAGGCGAGGAAAACACAGTAACCTCCTGTGACAGAAAGGGGAAAAAAACCACAGTAACATCCTTGGACAGAAAGGGGAAAAACACACAGGGAGAGAATGCGGATTAGACACTAGGGTGCAGAAGTGGGCACTAACCCAAAATGACGTGGGGATGAAGTAAGTGTTTTCTCTGATCAAAAGGTTGCTATGTGAGGGTCACCTTGTAAAAGCGATAGCATGAGCGACTGAACGGGTAAACAGACATCCTCCCTTTGCTTTTGTTGGCCTAACGGCTCTCAGACAGGTGAGAGAAGCCATGTTAATTTAACTCTACCCTGTGGAAGGTCAAAGTCAAAGTTTAAAACTGGAGGAAAAAGAAAGCCTTCCTGCTAGTTTCATTAATCCTCTCCCTTCTACAGATGTTTTCATCATCATCCACACTGCGGTGAAGGACGATTCTAAAAAGCAAAAAAAAAAAAGCTAACAAACACTTCAATGTACTAGTAGTCCCAGGTGAGCCGGCAGAGACACACACTGGATGGATTCCCAGGTGAGCCGGCAGAGACACGCACTGGATGGATTCCCAGGTGAGCCGGCAGAGACACGCACTGGATGGATTCCCAGGTGAGCCGGCAGAGACACGCACTGGATGGATTCCCAGGTGAGCCGGCAGAGACACACACTGGATGGATTCCCAGGTGAGCCGGCAGAGACACACACTGGATGGATTCCCAGGTGAGCCGGCAGAGACACGCACTGGATGGATTCCCAGGTGAGCCGGCAGAGACACACACTGGATGGATTCCCAGGTGAGCCGGCAGAGACACACACTGGATGGATTCCCAGGTGAGCCGGCAGAGACACGCACTGGATGGATTCCCAGGTGAGCCGGCAGAGACACGCACTGGATGGATTCCCAGGTGAGCCGGCAGAGACACACACTGGATGGATTCCCAGGTGAGCCGGCAGAGACACACTGGATGGATTCCCAGGTGAGCCGGCAGAGACACGCACTGGATGGATTCCCAGGTGAGCCGGCAGAGACACGCACTGGATGGATTCCCAGGTGAGCCGGCAGAGACACGCACTGGATGGATTCCCAGGTGAGCCGGCAGAGACACGCACTGGATGGATTCCCAGGTGAGCCGGCAGAGACACGCACTGGATGGATTCCCAGGTGAGCCGGCAGAGACACGCACTGGATGGATTCCCAGGTGAGCCGGCAGAGACACGCACTGGATGGATTCCCAGGTGAGCCGGCAGAGACACGCACTGGATGGATTCCCAGGTGAGCCGGCAGAGACACGCACTGGATGGATTCCCAGGTGAGCCGGCAGAGACACGCACTGGATGGATTCCCAGGTGAGCCGGCAGAGACACGCACTGGATGGATTCCCAGGTGAGCCGGCAGAGACACGCACTGGATGGATTCCCAGGTGAGCCGGCAGAGACACGCACTGGATGGATTCCCAGGTGAGCCGGCAGAGACACGCACTGGATGGATTCCCAGGTGAGCCGGCAGAGACACGCACTGGATGGATTCCCAGGTGAGCCGGCAGAGACACGCACTGGATGGATTCCCAGGTGAGCCGGCAGAGACACGCACTGGATGGATTCCCAGGTGAGCCGGCAGAGACACGCACTGGATGGATTCCCAGGTGAGCCGGCAGAGACACGCACTGGATGGATTCCCAGGTGAGCCGGCAGAGACACGCACTGGATGGATTCCCAGGTGAGCCGGCAGAGACACGCACTGGATGGATTCCCAGGTGAGCCGGCAGAGACACGCACTGGATGGATTCCCAGGTGAGCCGGCAGAGACACACACTGGATGGATTCCCAGGTGAGCCGGCAGAGACACACACTGGCTGGATTCACAGGTGAGTCGGCAGAGACACACACTGAATGGATGGCTACTGTTCCACAGTCCCTATTGGCCTAGACAGGCATAAAGAAATCAGGCTCTGAAAGCATACCGCTTCGGTTAAGCTGCGCTTTTATGACGCGCATTAAGGATGCAGCCAGTTTGATATTTCTAACACATTTCTGGATATACTGTAAATCAGTCCTTCATCTTGATAACACAGGGTATATGCTCCGAGTCTGATTTCCAAACATCCATAGACTAAGGAAATAATCAAACAGTTAGCTCCAGAGTGATGTAACCTCTCAGAAATAGTTTCATACAAATGTGGTGGGCACCAAAACAAGAGGCCTTTTTTTTCTTCTTCTCCATACTGATCCAATTGTCTGCTCAAATGTTTAAAAAATATAAAAAATAATCTTGAGTCACTTGAAAGTGACTGTCAGTGAGTGTTGTACAGACATGTGGTGCAAGCAATCTTCTGGGATGTGTCAGAATAGTTTACCTCAGATTTTACAGCAGCTTGGTCCAAAACTCATCCTGGGGGAAAACACATGCGTTTATCCCCGGCCCATTATGATGATGAACAGCGTCCCTGAGGTTTGTAGAATGACTTTCACAGGATCACACCTCTCAATCTGAAATCTCTCTGGCTTTTTCACAGGATTACTACACCTCTCAATCTGAAATCTCTCTGGCTTTTTCACAGGATTACACCTCTCAATCTGAAATCTCTCTGGCTTTTTCACAGGATTACTACACCTCTCAATCTGAAATCTCTCTGGCTTTTTCACAGGATTACTACACCTCTCAATCTAAAATCTCTCAGGCTTTTTTTTTCTCCTGTTCAGTGCGTGAGGTAGATTTCTGCTGCTAAACACCTTTCACATTGACAATATATGTTCAGTAAAACAAGAGGCCCATGAAAAGTTGCCACAACGGCTGACAACTCAGAGGCTTTAGTCAAAAGGTATTGCCTTCCCAAAAGTCATCCAAATAAATCCAAATAATTGACAATGACATAATAGCTTTACTTAAGCAAATAATGCGTGACGGTCCATTGTTGGCCATTTCTAATAAGAGGAAAGCCTGCTATGGGTGGGTGGTCCATTCTGCTATGGGTGGCTGGTCCATTCTGCTATGGGTGGGTGGTCCATTCTGCATGGCTGGCTGGTCCGTCCTGCATGGCTGGCTGGCTGGTTTGTCCTGCATGGCTGGCTGGCTGACTGGTCTGTCTTGCATGGCTGGCTGGTCTGTCCTGCATGGCTGGCTGGCTGGTCTGTCCTGCATGGCTGGCTGGCTGGTCTGTCCTGCATGGCTGGCTGGCTGGCTGGTCTGTCCTGCATGGCTGGCTGGCTGGCTGGTCTGTCCTGCATGGCTGGCTGGCTGGCTGGTCTGTCCTGCATGGCTGGCTGGTCTGTCCTGCATGGCTGGCTGGCTGGCTGGCTGGTCTGTCCTGCATGGCTGGTCTGTCCTGCATGGCTGGTCTGTCCTGCATGGCTGGCTGGCTGGTCTGTCCTGCATGGCTGGCTGGTCTGTCCTGCATGGCTGGCTGGCTGGTCTGTCCTGCATGGCTGGCTGGTCTGTCCTGCATGGCTGGCTGGCTGGTCTGTCCCTGCATGGCTGGTCTGTCCTGCATGGCTGGTCTGTCCTGCATGAATGGCTGGCTGGTCTGTCCTGCATGGCTGGCTGGCTGGTCTGTCCTGCATGGCTGGCTGGCTGGTCTGTCCTGCATGGCTGGCTGGCTGGTCTGTCCTGCATGGCTGGCTGGCTGGTCTGTCCCTGCATGGCTGGCTGGCTGGCTGGTCTGTCCCTGCATGGCTGGCTGGCTGGCTGGTCTGTCCCTGCATGGCTGGCTGGCTGGCTGGTCTGTCCCTGCATGGCTGGCTGGCTGGCTGGTCTGTCCCTGCATGGCTGGCTGGCTGGCTGGTCTGTCCCTGCATGGCTGGCTGGCTGGCTGGTCTGTCCCTGCATGGCTGGCTGGCTGGCTGGTCTGTCCCTGCATGGCTGGCTGGCTGGCTGGTCTGTCCCTGCATGGCTGGCTGGCTGGCTGGTCTGTCCCTGCATGGCTGGCTGGCTGGTCTGTCCTGCATGGCTGGCTGGCTGGTCTGTCCTGCATGGCTGGCTGGCTGGTCTGTCCTGCATGGCTGGCTGGCTGGTCTGTCCCTGCATGGCTGGCTGGCTGGTCTGTCCCTGCATGGCTGGCTGGCTGGCTGGTCTGTCCTGCATGGCTGGCTGGCTGGTCTGTCCTGCATGGCTGGCTGGCTGGTCTGTCCCTGCATGGCTGGCTGGCTGGTCTGTCCCTGCATGGCTGGCTGGCTGGCTGGCTGGTCTGTCCCTGCATGGCTGGCTGGCTGGCTGGTCTGTCCCTGCATGGCTGGCTGGCTGGCTGGTCTGTCCCTGCATGGCTGGCTGGCTGGCTGGTCTGTCCCTGCATGGCTGGCTGGCTGGCTGGTCTGTCCCTGCATGGCTGGCTGGCTGGCTGGTCTGTCCCTGCATGGCTGGCTGGCTGGCTGGTCTGTCCCTGCATGGCTGGCTGGCTGGCTGGTCTGTCCCTGCATGGCTGGCTGGCTGGCTGGTCTGTCCCTGCATGGCTGGCTGGCTGGCTGGTCTGTCCCTGCATGGCTGGCTGGCTGGTCTGTCCTGCATGGCTGGCTGGCTGGTCTGTCCTGCATGGCTGGCTGGCTGGTCTGTCCTGCATGGCTGGCTGGCTGGTCTGTCCTGCATGGCTGGCTGGCTGGTCTGTCCCTGCATGGCTGGCTGGATGGCTGGTCTGTCCCTGCATGGCTGGCTGGATGGCTGGTCTGTCCCTGCATGGCTGGCTGGCTGGCTGGTCTGTCCCTGCATGGCTGGCTGGCTGGCTGGTCTGTCCCTGCATGGCTGGCTGGCTGGCTGGTCTGTCCCTGCATGGCTGGCTGGCTGGCTGGTCTGTCCCTGCATGGCTGGCTGGCTGGCTGGTCTGTCCCTGCATGGCTGGCTGGCTGGCTGGTCTGTCCCTGCATGGCTGGCTGGCTGGCTGGCCTGTCCTGCATGGCTGGCTGGCTGGTCTGTCCTGCATGGCTGGCTGGCTGGTCTGTCCTGCATGGCTGGCTGGCTGGTCTGTCCTGCATGGCTGGCTGGCTGGTCTGTCCTGCATGGCTGGCTGGCTGGTCTGTCCTGCATGGCTGGCTGGCTGGTCTGTCCTGCATGGCTGGCTGGCTGGTCTGTCCTGCATGGCTGGCTGGCTGGTCTGTCCTGCATGGCTGGCTGGCTGGCTGGTATGTCCTGCATGGCTGGCTGGCTGGCTGGTCTGTCCTGCATGGCTGGCTGGCTGGCTGGTCTGTCCCTGCATGGCTGGCTGGCTGGTCTGTCCTGCATGGCTGGCTGGCTGGTCTGTCCTGCATGGCTGGCTGGTCTGTCCCTGTATGGCTGGCTGGCTGGCTGGTCTGTCCCTGCATGGCTGGCTGGCTGGCTGGTCTGTCCCTGCATGGCTGGCTGGCTGGCTGGTCTGTCCCTGCATGGCTGGCTGGCTGGCTGGTCTGTCCCTGCATGGCTGGCTGGCTGGCTGGTCTGTCCCTGCATGGCTGGCTGGATGGCTGGTCTGTCCCTGCATGGCTGGCTGGATGGCTGGTCTGTCCCTGCATGGCTGGCTGGCTGGCTGGTCTGTCCCTGCATGGCTGGCTGGCTGGTCTGTCCCTGCATGGCTGGCTGGCTGGCTGGTCTGTCCCTGCATGGCTGGCTGGCTGGCTGGTCTGTCCCTGCATGGCTGGCTGGCTGGCTGGTCTGTCCCTGCATGGCTGGCTGGCTGGCTGGTCTGTCCCTGCATGGCTGGCTGGCTGGCTGGTCTGTCCCTGCATGGCTGGCTGGCTGGCTGGCCTGTCCTGCATGGCTGGCTGGCTGGTCTGTCCTGCATGGCTGGCTGGCTGGTCTGTCCTGCATGGCTGGCTGGCTGGTCTGTCCTGCATGGCTGGCTGGCTGGTCTGTCCTGCATGGCTGGCTGGCTGGTCTGTCCTGCATGGCTGGCTGGCTGGTCTGTCCTGCATGGCTGGCTGGCTGGTCTGTCCTGCATGGCTGGCTGGCTGGTCTGTCCTGCAATGGCTGGCTGGCTGGCTGGTCTGTCCTGCATGGCTGGCTGGCTTGCTGGTCTGTCCTGCATGGCTGGCTGGCTGGCTGGTCTGTCCTGCATGGCTGGCTGGCTGGCTGGTCTGTCCCTGCATGGCTGGCTGGCTGGTCTGTCCTGCATGGCTGGCTGGCTGGTCTGTCCTGCATGGCTGGCTGGTCTGTCCCTGCATGGCTGGCTGGCTGGCTGGTCTGTCCCTGCATGGCTGGCTGGCTGGCTGGTCTGTCCCTGCATGGCTGGCTGGCTGGCTGGTCTGTCCCTGCATGGCTGGCTGGCTGGCTGGTCTGTCCCTGCATGGCTGGCTGGCTGGCTGGTCTGTCCCTGCATGGCTGGCTGGCTGGCTGGGTCTGTCCCTGCATGGCTGGCTGGATGGCTGGTCTGTCCCTGCATGGCTGGCTGGATGGCTGGTCTGTCCCTGCATGGCTGGCTGGCTGGCTGGTCTGTCCCTGCATGGCTGGCTGGCTGGCTGGTCTGTCCCTGCATGGCTGGCTGGCTGGCTGGTCTGTCCCTGCATGGCTGGCTGGCTGGCTGGTCTGTCCCTGCATGGCTGGCTGGCTGGCTGGTCTGTCCCTGCATGGCTGGCTGGCTGGCTGGTCTGTCCCTGCATGGCTGGCTGGCTGGCTGGTCTGTCCCTGCATGGCTGGCTGGCTGGCTGGTCTGTCCCTGCATGGCTGGCTGGCTGGCTGGTCTGTCCCTGCATGGCTGGCTGGCTGGCTGGTCTGTCCCTGCATGGCTGGCTGGCTGGCTGGTCTGTCCCTGCATGGGCTGGCTGGCTGGCTGGTCTGTCCCTGCATGGCTGGCTGGCTGGCTGGTCTGTCCCTGCATGGCTGGCTGGCTGGCTGGTCTGTCCCTGCTGGCTGGCTGGTCTGTCCCTGCATGGCTGGGCTGGTCTGTCCCTGCATGGCTGGCTGGCTGGCTGGTCTGTCCCTGCATGGCTGGCTGGCTGGCTGGTCTGTCCCTGCATGGCTGGCTGGCTGGCTGGTCTGTCCCTGCATGGCTGGCTGGCTGGCTGGTCTGTCCCTGCATGGCTGGCTGGCTGGCTGGTCTGTCCCTGCATGGCTGGCTGGCTGGCTGGTCTGTCCCTGCATGGCGGCTGGGCTGGTCTTCCCTGCATGCTGGCTGGCTGGCTGGTCTGTCCTGCATGGCTGGCTGGCTGGTCTGTCCCTGCATGGCTGGCTGGCTAGTCTGTCCCTGCATGGCTGGCTGGCTGGCTGGCTGGTCTGTCCCTGCATGGCTGGCTGGCTGGCTGCTGGTCTGTCCTGCATGGCTGGCTGGCTGGTCTGTCCTGCATGGCTGGCTGGCTGGTCTGTCCTGCATGGCTGGCTGGCTGGTCTGTCCTGCATGGTGGCTGGCTGGTCTGTCCTGCATGCTGGCTGGCTGGTCTGTCCTGCATGGCTGGCTGGCTGTCTGTCCTGCATGGCTGGCTGGCTGGTCTGTCCTGCATGGCTGGCTGGCTGGTCTGTCCTGCATGGCTGGCTGGCTGGCTGGTCTGCATGGCTGGCTGGCTGGCTGGTCTGTCCTGCATGGCTGGCTGGCTGGTCTGTCCCTGCATGGCTGGCTGGCTAGTCTGTCCTGCATGCTGGCTGGCTGGCTGGCTGGTCTGTCCCTGCATGGCTGGCTGGTCTGTCCTGCATGGCTGGCTGGCTGGTCTGTCCTGCATGGCTGGCTGGCTGGTCTGTCCTGCATGGCTGGCTGGCTGGTCTGTCCTGCATGGCTGGCTGGCTGGTCTGTCCTGCATGGCTGGCTGGCTGGTCTGTCCTGCATGGCTGGCTGGCTGGTCTGTCCTGCATGGCTGGCTGGCTGGTCTGTCCTGCATGGTGGCTGGCTGGTCTGTCCTGCATGGCTGGCTGGCTGGTCTGTCCTGCATGGCTGGCTGGCTGGTCTGTCCTGCATGGCTGGCTGGCTGGTCTGTCCTGCATGGCTGGCTGGCTGGTCTGTCCTGCATGGCTGGCTGGCTGGCTGGTCTGCATGGCTGGCTGGCTGGCTGGTCTGTCCTGCATGGCTGGCTGGCTGGCTGGTCTGTCCTGCATGGCTGGCTGGCTGGCTGGTCTGTCCTGCATGGCTGGCTGGCTGGCTGGTCTGTCCTGCATGGCTGGCTGGCTGGCTGGTCTGTCCTGCATGGCTGGCTGGCTGGCTGGTTTGTCCTGCATGGCTGGCTGGTCTGTCCTGCATGGCTGGCTGGCTGGCTGGTCTGTCCTGCATGGCTGGCTGGTCTGTCCTGCATGGCTGGCTGGCTGGCTGGTCTGTCCTGCATGGCTGGCTGGTCTGTCCTGCATGGCAGGCTGGCTGGTCTGTCCTGCATGGCTGGCCTGTCCTGCATGGCTGGCTGGCTGGCTGGTCTGTCCTGCATGGCTGGCTGGCTGGCTGGTCTGTCCTGCATGGCTGGCTGGTCTGTCCTGCATGGCAGGCTGGCTGGTCTGTCCTGCATGGCTGGCCTGTCCTGCATGGCTGGCTGGCTGGCTGGTCTGTCCTGCATGGCTGGCTGGCTGGCTGGTCTGTCCTGCATGGCTGGCTGGCTGGCTGGTCTGTCCTGCATGGCAGGCTGGCTGGCTGGTCTGTCCTGCATGGCAGGCTGGCTGGTCTGTCCTGCATGGCTGGCCTGTCCTGCATGGCTGGCTGGCTGGCTGGTCTGTCCTGCATGGCTGGCTGGCTGGTCTGTCCTGCATGGCTGGCTGGCTGGCTGGTCTGTCCTGCATGGCTGGCTGGCTGGTCTGTCCTGCATGGCTGGCTGGCTGGTCTGTCCTGCATGGCTGGCTGGCTGGTCTGTCCTGCATGGCTGGCTGGCTGGTCTGTCCTGCATGGCTGGCTGGCTGGTCTGTCCTGCATGGCTGGCTGGCTGGTCTGTCCTGCATGGCTGGTCTGTCCTGCATGGCTGGCCTGTCCTGCATGGCTGGCTGGCTGGCTGGTCCTGTCCTGCATGGCTGGCTGGCTGGCTGGTCTGTCCTGCATGGCTGGCTGGCTGGCTGGTCTGTCCTGCATGGCTGGCTGGCTGGTCTGTCCTGCATGGCTGGCTGGCTGGTCTGTCCTGCATGGCTGGCTGGCTGGTCTGTCCTGCATGGCTGGCTGGCTGGTCTGTCCTGCATGGCTGGCTGGTCTGTCCCTGCATGGCTGGCTGGTCTGTCCCTGCATGGCTGGCTGGCTGGCTGGTCTGTCCCTGCATGGCTGGCTGGCTGGCTGGTCTGTCCCTGCATGGCTGGCTGGCTGGCTGGTCTGTCCCTGCATGGCTGGCTGGCTGGCTGGTCTGTCCCTGCATGGCTGGCTGGCTGGCTGGTCTGTCCCTGCATGGCTGGCTGGCTGGCTGGTCTGTCCCTGCATGGCTGGCTGGCTGGCTGGTCTGTCCCTGCATGGCTGGCTGGCTGGCTGGTCTGTCCCTGCATGGCTGGCTGGCTGGCTGGTCTGTCCCTGCATGGCTGGCTGGCTGGCTGGTCTGTCCCTGCATGGCTGGCTGGCTGGCTGGTCTGTCCCTGCATGGCTGGCTGGCTGGCTGGTCTGTCCCTGCATGGCTGGCTGGCTGGTCTGTCCCTGCATGGCTGGCTGGCTAGTCTGTCCCTGCATGGCTGGCTGGCTGGCTAGCTGGTCTGTCCTGCATGGCTGGCTGGCTGGTCTGTCCTGCATGGCTGGCTGGCTGGTCTGTCCTGCATGGCTGGCTGGCTGGTCTGTCCTGCATGGCTGGCTGGCTGGTCTGTCCTGCATGGCTGGCTGGCTGGTCTGTCCTGCATGGCTGGCTGGCTGGTCTGTCCTGCATGGCTGGCTGGCTGGCTGGCTGGTCTGTCCTGCATGGCTGGCTGGTCTGTCCTGCATGGCTGGCTGGTCTGTCCTGCATGGCTGGCTGGCTGGCTGGTCTGTCCTGCATGGCTGGCTGGTCTGTCCTGCATGCTGGCTGGCTGGTCTGTCCTGCATGGCAGGCTGGCTGGTCTGTCCTGCATGGCTGGCCTGTCCTGCATGGCTGGCTGGCTGGCTGGTCTGTCCTGCATGGCTGGCTGCTGTCTTCCTGCATGCTGGCTGGCTGGCTGCTGTCTGTCCTGCATGGCTGGCTGGCTGGGCTGGTCTGTCCTGCATGGCTGGCTGGTCTGTCCTGCATGGCTGGCCTGTCCTGCATGGCTGGCTGGCTGGCTGGTCTGTCCTGCATGGCTGGCTGGTCTGTCCTGCATGGCTGGCTGGCTGGTCTGTCCTGCATGGCTGGCTGGCTGGTCTGTCCTGCATGGCTGGCTGGCTGGTCTGTCCTGCATGGCTGGCTGGCTGGTCTGTCCTGCATGGCTGGCTGGCTGGTCTGTCCTGCATGGCTGGCTGGCTGGTCTGTCCTGCATGGCTGGCTGGCTGGCTGGTCTGTCCTGCATGGCTGGCTGGCTGGCTGGTCTGTCCTGCATGGCTGGCTGGCTGGCTGGTCTGTCCTGCATGGCTGGCTGGTCTGTCCTGCATGGCAGGCTGGCTGGTCTGTCCTGCATGGCTGGCCTGTCCTGCATGGCTGGCTGGCTGGTCTGTCCTGCATGGCTGGCTGGCTGGCTGGTCTGTCCTGCATGGCTGGCTGGCTGGCTGGTCTGTCCTGCATGGCTGGCTGGTCTGTCCTGCATGGCTGGCTGGCTGGTCTGTCCTGCATGGCTGGCTGGCTGGTCTGTCCTGCATGGCTGGCCTGTCCTGCATGGCTGGCTGGCTGGCTGGCCTGTCCTGCATGGCTGGCTGGCTGGCTGGTCTGTCCTGCATGGCTGGCTGGCTGGCTGGTCTGTCCTGCATGGCTGGCTGGTCTGTCCTGCATGGCAGGCTGGCTGGTCTGTCCTGCATGGCTGGCTGGTCTGTCCTGCATGGCAGGCTGGCTGGTCTGTCCTGCATGGCTGGCCTGTCCTGCATGGCTGGCTGGCTGGCTGGTCTGTCCTGCATGGCTGGCTGGCTGGCTGGTCTGTCCTGCATGGCTGGCTGGTCTGTCCTGCATGGCAGGCTGGCTGGTCTGTCCTGCATGGCTGGCCTGTCCTGCATGGCTGGCTGGCCTGGCTGGTCTGTCCTGCATGGCTGGCTGGCTGGCTGGTCTGTCCTGCATGGCTGGCTGGCTGGTCTGTCCTGCATGGCTGGCTGGCTGGTCTGTCCTGCATGGCTGGGCTGGCTGGTCTGTCCTGCATGGCTGGCTGGCTGGTCTGTCCTGCATGGCTGGCTGCTGGTCTGTCCTGCAATGGCTGGCTGGCTGGTCTGTCCTGCATGGCTGGCTGGCTGGCTGGTCTGTCCTGCATGGCTGGTCTGGCTGGCTGGTGCTGTCCTGCATGGCTGGCTGGCTGGCTGGTCTGTCCTGCATGGCTGGCTGGCTGGCTGGTCTGTCCTGCATGGCTGGCTGGCTGGCTGGTCTGTCCGCTGGCTGGCTGGCTGCTGTCTGTCCTGCATGGCTGGCTGGCTGGCTGGTCTGTCCTGCATGGCTGGCTGGCTGGCTGGTCTGTCCTGCATGGCTGGCTGGCTGGCTGGTCTGTCCTGCATGGCTGGCTGGCTGGCTGGTCTGTCCTGCATGGCTGGCTGGCTGGCTGGTCTGTCCTGCATGGCTGGCTGGCTGGCTGGTCTGTCCTGCATGGCTGGCTGGCTGGCTGGTCTGTCCTGCATGGCTGGCTGCTGCATGGCTGGACTGGCTGGCTGGGTCTGTCCTGCATGGTTGGCTGGCTGGCTGGTCTGTCCTGCATGGCTGGCTGTCTGGTCTGTCCTGCATGGCTGGCTGTCTGCTGGTCTGTCCTGCATGGCTGGCTGCTGGCTGGTCTGTCCTGCATGGCTGGCTGGCTGGCTGGTCTGTCCTGCATGGCTGGCTGGCTGGCTGGCTGGTCTGTCCTGCATGGCTGGCTGGCTGGTCTGGTCTGTCCTGCATGGCTGGCTGGCTGGCTGCTGGTCTGTCCTGCATGGCTGGCTGGCTGGCTGGTCTGTCCTGCATGGCTGGCTGGCTGGCTGTCTGTCCTGCATGGCTGGCTGGCTGGCTGGTCTGTCCTGCATGGCTGGCTGGCTGGTCTGTCCTGCATGGCTGGCTGGCTGGCTGGTCTGTCCTGCATGGCTGGCTGGCTGGTCCGTGCTGCATGGCTGGCTGGCTGGTCCGTGCTGCCTGGATGTGACTTCAAAAGGTGTAGCTCAAGTAGGCCTGTGCAATGCTGCCTTTCAGTGGAAGATCCCCCCCCTCTTGTTCTTCTTCAAAAGGGCCGGTCTCTTTTCAGCCCAAAGGTTACAGCATTGTTAGCCCTCATGAATCATCAAGGCAAAGCAGTTTGGGAACAAACAGACCACACACACACACAGCCAGCTGGGAACATTTTCATTAAGGTCTGAGTGAAGTCAATTGAGAAACCTGAATTCAAATGAGACGTGCTGGTAACAAACAAGTCACTTTGAATTTGATCACGGAGGTAGTTTGATTGGGTCAGTGATTTGGTGAAGATAGAGACAAGTGGGTTGAAACAGTCCACAGAGGTCAGGCATTCTCCCTCGGCAGACAAGGCATTACCGAATGCCAGAATTGGGTAGGGTTGGCACAGTCATTGTATAATCATGTTACCGACAACTATGGATGAAGACAGTCAAAAATAAACGTTTTAATTTAACATTTTAAAAAAAAATCGACTTCAAATGCATGTCAACAAACTTTACCCAAAAGCAGCAAAGTAAAAGTAATCCGAGTTCACATCTAACAGCCGAAAAATTGTCCGTTTTAGAATTTTGTGTTGCGGAACGAACATCTGACAATACGGGAAGACCCGGGCATTCAGAAAGATGACGTGCGGTTGAGTCCGCTTCCGCAGTAACACGGACTCTTTACAATGTAATGAAACTTTGTTACTCCTTGTTTCAGCAAGGTGTTGTAGTAAACAAGTCTGGTTGTCTAGGAAACATCCCTCCCTCCCTCCCTTCAGCAGCACATGCACTCAGGAGCGGAGGAGATGAGAAAATGTTTTTTTTTCTTTCTAATGAGTCGTTTTTCTATTCAAACGATTATAGCGATGACCGTGGTCATTTTACTGACAAATTCCATGACAGTCACAGGGGAAGGCGAACCTGGCATCTGTATTATGGGCTTAAGTCCATGAACCTGGTAATACCTGAAACTGGTGCCACCTTCTCTCATAGTGTCACAGTGATAAAGGACCATCTTTTTTCTTAAATAACCAGTGCCCTTCTCATCCAGTGTCTCAGGACTGGTGGGGGCTGGCGGGAGGGGGTCGCTACCCTCTACCCCCACTGGCAAGCAGTGTTCCAGGACTCGTGGGAGGGGGTCGCTACCCTCTACCCCCACTAGCTAGCAGTGTTCCAGGACTGGTGGCTACTCTCTACCCCCACTAGCTAGCAGTGTTCCAGGACTGGTGGCTACCCTCTACCCCCACTAGCTAGCAGTGTTCCAGGACTGGTGGCTACCCTCTACCCCCACTAGCTAGCAGTGTTCCAGGACTGGTGGCTACCCTCTACCCCCACCTAGCTAGCAGTGTTCCAGGACTGGTGGGAGGGGGTCGCTACCCTCTACCCACACTAGCTAGCAGTGTTCCAGGACTGGTGGGAGGGGGTCGCTACCCTCTACCCCTACTAGCAAGCAGTGTTCCAGGACTGGTGGGAGGGGGGGGGGTCGCTACCCTCTACCAGCTTAACTCACCTGTAGCTCCCCATCAATCATCCTCGCTGTCAGGCAGCAGTCTACACGGATGAATAGAGAGATGACGGAGCCCTGAGTGTGTCGGCTCAAGCTGGGGCTTGCCTTCAGCACGGAAGTATGGGGAGGGATTGGGATGGAGTGAGTCAGACTCGTCAAGCCCATTAGTAAATATAATATATTACTGCCATCATCGTGGACCGTTATCAATACCACCATTACTATGTCTTTATTTAATAGAGACCATTATAAAGAGGCTAATGCCTTAGGCTTTATGTCGTCACACAGCTGGGCGAAGTGAGGATATTCTTTACTTTGCAGCACAGCAACATAGACCTCTCTACCATATAGAGGGAATTGAATAGGCAACCCTCACTGGCTAAGTCTAAACTGCTTAGACCATGTATCAGCAGAGATGTGCTCTTGGTGAAGGACTCCCACAATCCTGGTTCTACTTTTCCACAAGACTGTTTTATTTACCATAGTCAGCCTTAAGACCATCAATTAAGGGTTTAGAGTAACACGTAACTATAATTTGAAGACTTCAGAAGTCAATGGTTTTGAAAGAATCAAAGTTAGATTCACGAGTGGAGCGATAGCACTGAGGAAATAGGAAAATGCCCCATTTAAACCAGTCAATAGCTAGGCCTACCCCATTTAAACCAGTCAATAGCTAGGCATACCCCATTTAAACCAGTCAATAGCTAGGCATGCCCCCATTTAAACCAGTCAATAGCTAGGCATGCCCCCATTTAAACCAGTCAATAGCTAGGCATGCCCCCATTTAAACCAGTCAATAGCTAGGCATGCCCCCATTTAAACCAGTCAATAGCTAGGCATGCCCCCATTTAAACCAGTCAATAGCTAGGCATGCCCCCATTTAAACCAGTCAATAGCTAGGCATGCCCCCATTTAAACCAGTCAATAGCTAGGCATGCCCCCAATTAAACCAGTCAACAGCTAGGCATGCCCCCATTTAAACCAGTCAACAGCTAGGCATGCCCCATTTAAACCAGTCAATAGCTAGGCATGCCCCATTTAAACCAGTCAATAGCTAGGCATGCCCCCATTTAAACCAGTCAATAGCTAGGCATGACCTATTTAAACCAGTCAATAGCTAGGCATACCCCATTTAAACCAGTCAATAGCTAGGCATACCCCATTTAAACCAGTCAATAGCTAGGCATGACCCATTTAAACCAGTCAATAGCTAGGCATGCCCCATTTAAACCAGTCAATAGCTAGGCATGCCCCATTTAAACCAGTCAATAGCTAGGCATGCCCCATTTAAACCAGT
This sequence comes from Oncorhynchus kisutch, assembly GCF_002021735.2. Classification (NCBI taxonomy): domain Eukaryota; kingdom Metazoa; phylum Chordata; class Actinopteri; order Salmoniformes; family Salmonidae; genus Oncorhynchus; species Oncorhynchus kisutch. Next base: position 43,014,165 of record NC_034196.2, on the reverse strand, counting down.
CAATAGCTAGGCATGCCCCATTTAAACCAGTCAATAGCTTGGCATGCCCCAATTTAAACCAGTCAATAGCTAGGCATGCCCCAATTTAAACCAGTCAATAGCTAGGCATACCCCATTTAAACCAGTCAATAGCTAGGAATGCCCCATTTAAACCAGTCAATAGCTAGGCATGCCCCATTTAAACCAGTCAATAGCTAGGCATGCCCCATTTAAACCAGTCAATAGCTAGGCATGCCCCCATTTAAACCAGTCAACAGCTAGGCATACCCCATTTAAACCAGTCAACAGCTAGGCATACCCCATTTAAACCAGTCAATAGCTAGGCATGCCCCATTTAAACCAGTCAATAGCTAGGCATACCCCATTTAAACCAGTCAATAGCTAGGCATGCCCCATTTAAACCAGTCAATAGCTAGGCATGCCCCATTTAAACCAGTCAATAGCGAGGCATGCCC